>NW_010307588.1:0-12774 GCF_000700745.2 Antrostomus carolinensis | reverse complement strand
GGGGAGCTTTTGCTCTCACAAGGTGCCCCCCCCACCCAACCCAACACAGCATGTTTCCCAGTCTTTGGCTAAGAACCAGTCCAAAAGCCAAAACCAGAATGTACACTAGAGCAATTCTAAATGGACTAGTTCATACTTAGAGCAGGAACATTGGGAACAGTTTCAGAAGTAAGATTATATCTGTCAAGGAAGTCAGAAGTAATAGTTTTCTGTCTTCCAGTTGCATGAGTGACTTTCTCATTGTACTCTGTCTTGTTGTGGAGTGTACGGTTCTCATCTGCTCAGATTAATGATACTCTGTTTCTAAACCAGGATGCTATTTATGTTCTTTGCTTGCCCTGAACATTGCTGCCTTCAGTGTTTATGCCTACTGTTTTCTGATCTGTGCTAAATAAAGAAGCACCTTATAAATCTCACCTTAACTGAATCTCCAGAATGCCTGAAACAAAGTCACATTCCATTTATCTCCAGGCCTTTAAAATCGTGCCATACAGCATAGAAGCACTGGACAAACTGTTGACTGAGTCACTCAAGAAGAACATTCCAGCCAGTGGCTTACACCTGTTTGGAATCAACCAGCTGGAAGAAGAAGATATGACAACAAGTAAATGGAAAGATTTTTGTTTTCTTTTTAAACTTCTATATCAATTGTTTTGCCTTGGAGCACCTTAACACTCCAGTGTGTGGTACTTGCACAGGCTGTCTCAAAAATCTCAGATCTCAGCCAGGAAGCTAGATTTCTGATGACGCTTATAGAAGGGGGATTGCCATTTGGGTTGGGTGACCCTTTTTTTATTACATGCATCAATCTCACTTCCTTGCACTGTGACAGATGCAGCTGTGTAGACAGCTTTAAACATAACCAAAGTGCAAGGATGATGCTCCCCAAAATGTCTCCTATATTTTCTCCCTTATTCTTCTCCCAGTTCCATGTGACATTTCTCCCCAGCCCAGTCCTTTTCACTCCCAAACTTGTGACTCTGCTCTGAGGTACACAGTGGGCACTCAGCAGTTGGACTGGTGTGGCCCTGTGACATGGTTGCCTTACAGCAGCTGTATCCTACTGGAATGATGATCTAAGAGGTCCTTGCAAACCTGTGGTCCTACATACATGAAGCTGTTACAGTGCCAGATTCCCCACTAAAGGTCACAGGGCTTAAGCCCGCAGATGCGCTAGATACATCAGGTAATTTGTGCAGCTAGCTCCATTTTGAATCTGTATATATACTTTTCAGTGCTTTCACACCTGCTTTGGTCTATGTGTTTGCTAGGAATTTTGTTTCTTACCTACTGGCTCTGTTGTTGCTAGCGAGAAAATTAGATTCTAACAGGCTCCTGTTCTCACAGACCAGAGGGATGAAGAGTTGCCAACACTGCTTCACTTCTCTGCAAGATACGGGCTGAAGAACCTCACTGCCTTGCTACTTACATGCCCTGGAGCACTGCAGGCCTACAGTGTAGCCAACAAAAACGGTCACTATCCAAACACCATAGCAGAAAAGCATGGCTTTAAGGACCTCCGCCAATTTATTGATGAATATGTGGTAAGAGGAAGCAGCAGTCCTTCTGCTTTGTCCCACAGCAGGTGTTGGCAGTGGCACCAAGCTTGGCACTTAGTGTTGTGTGAGCCAGAGTGGTGGGGTAATAAAGGGTGCAGCATTATATGATAGTGTGTAGAAGACAGATATCCAGCCACACTGAAAGCTTCCAGGCTGGAGGGCTGGGTGCATCTCTGGAGCTGGGGAAGTTCTTGGGGCTTTTGCCGGAGAGAGCAAATAAGATGGAAGCAGAGACTTTCATGCTGGATTTCCTTATCGTCTATCCATCTAATGTAGTTTCTGCAGGGATGTAGTTGGTGCCTGGTGTACTCTTCTAACATCTCATCTTGGAAAACTACAGCCCCTTCATCCCACTTACTTTAGGGAGTAATATGGTAACAGAATATGTTTGGGAAGGTACAATCTAAGGTGCTCTCTGATTAGTCATAGTACAGTCTGGATTGCTTATTAGCTCATTCACAGATGATCTCTGTAGTCTGCCTGCTCCACTTGAAATCCATTTCTTCCTGTGTTAGGATAGCTGTCCGTTCTCTACTCATTCTCTCTGGGAGCCCAATTCACAATTCAGTTCCTTTGAGCTAACCCCATCCCCAGAAAACAGCACTCTGACTTTTCCAGATTGTGACATGGACGTGACTCCAGCTGCACCAGGCAGTTGTTTCTGTGGTGTCCTTTGGAGTGTGTGGGGTTTGTCCTTTCTTTTCCATGAGTTGTTTCCAGTCTGTATACTTCAAAATAACGAGCAGTGCCTTGAGTCAGATCACATGAATTATTGAGCAGATTTTCTTTGCCTTTGCTTTCAGTTGAAAAGCTGTGCATAATTGTCCCTAACAGTTGTCTGAATGGCAGGTGGTAGGTCTGCCAGCCTTAGTGTGGTTCTGCCAGCCAATTACAGTAGTGTTTAATGCCTATTTAGGAGGCATGGGTGGTTCTTAGACTTGGGGTGTGCTTCTTGACATAAGCATGAATTTAGAGTTGTACATTAGAGCTAAATAAAGGTCATTCCTTGTTCTGAGATGAGGAGGGCTGCAGAAACTGTGAAGTGCATGATAAAAATCTTTGCACTGTGGTAAGTGGGAGATGGTTAGGAAGTTCTTTCAACCTCTTATCGCAGTACTGTATTCCTCCCATGTCCTCCTCTCCACTAGCACAGTGACACAGCTGTGTTAAGAGTAGGTCCTACTTACTGACCATCAAGCTATCTGTGCAGCTTTGTACCAGAGCACACAAATGATCTGCACCAGTGTGTCCACTGCAAGGTAGTGACTAGAAGCACTACTATGGATCTCTGAAAATCCCAGTAAGCCACTCTACTGACCTAATTCTCTTTCTAGCAAAAGTTTCTCTGCATCTCCATAAAGCATTGCATGAGCTACCTGCCTGACGCATTTTGACTGTGAAGGGAATCATGTGAAGACGGTTTTGACACACATGCCCTGTGGATTGAAGGCTTGTGAGATGGCAGTTGTGGATGGAAGAATGTCTTGTAGTACTGCAACTGGTTAAGATAGCTGTGCTTGTGACATGGTTGGAACTTGGGGAGGAGGCTGGGGTGAATCTTTGTATTTCGCTCCCCTGCATGTTTTGGTGAAGATCTGCACTGCCTTACCCATCCCCACCCCGTGTTGCAAATATGTGAGAAAGGGTTCTGCTGACCTCTGAAATGAAAGTTGCCCGTATTACCCAAACAGCTGCCTGAAGTGAGGTTTCCTGTTAATCTCACAGCTAAGGGTCTGTGTACTCCCACTTTGGGTGTTACGTGCTGCTGCTAATGTGAAGAAACTGAAACTGAGTCTACACCAAAGCTAAAACTTTGCTTTCTCGTAAGTGCTCCACATGTGGCAAGCTTATGGTCAGCTATGCTTGCCCCAAAATAGACTTAGACAAGCACTTGTATTTTTACAATGAACTTTGCTTATGTTCTAGGAGCTTGCAGGCTCCTAGACACTCTTGCAGGTAGGACGTGAAATTGAGGGGGTGAGTGGCTATAAATAGCTATTCAGAATGTGTCAGCACCAACTTGTTTCACCTTCATTGCCTATTTTTTCAACATAGATCTTGAAGGCTGGGCCCAGACAGCTGTAGTGGGAGTTTAGTTCCTTTGAGAAGCCGTAGTCTTTGGGAATGGGCTGCTTTTAGAAGGTTTTTTCAATCAGTGATGGGAGAGTGAGATATCTTGCTTGCTTTGGTTCTCCAGATTCTTTATTTAAATGAGACTTGAACATTTTTTTTTTCCTTGCCTTCCTTCCTCTCCAGGAAACTGCAGATATGCTGAAGAGTCACATTAAGGAAGAGCTGATGCAAGGCGAGGAGGATGAGTCTGTTTATGAGTCCATGGCTCATCTGTCCACTGATCTGTTAATGAAATGTTCCTTGAATCCTGGCTCCGATGAAGAGCTTTATGAATCTATGGCTGGATTTGTCCCCGGTGCCCCGGAAGATCTTTGTATGTATATTCACAGAATCATAGGATGGTTTGGGCTGGAAGGGACCTCTAAAGGCCATCTAGTCCAACTCCCCCTGCAATGAGCAGAAACATTTTAAACTAGAACATGTTGCTCAGAGGCCCTGTCCAAGAGGCCTAAGCTGATCTGTCTCTCTTGCAGACAGTAACACCTCAGTTGAGTTTCAGAGTAAGGGCTGATTATAGCTTTTCACCACAAGGAAACCATGCTCCAGTTCTGATGTTGACTGGCTGATAAAATTGCTCTAAACATTTCATTGATTGGCAGTATACCAGAAGAGAACAGTTTTTCTACTGTGTCCTGCTTCTCCCTCCTGAGATCCAGGGAGGTAGGGACACTCTGATTTACAGACACTGGTAGAAAAGAACACTATGTAAGATACGATTTTACTGACAGCTGGGAAACTGAAAAACAAGAGCTGAGCTTCTACTTCAACAGCTTGAGAACCAAAGAAAGCAAACATCCAGAAATATATGTCTCAAAGATTATAATGGAAAAACAATTATTCTAATCCACTTAGTTTATTGCTAAAAATACAGAGATAACTCTGATAAATATGCAGATGTTTAACTTTTTCACCAGGCCATTAATATTCAATGAGGCTCGTTACAAATATTAAGTACCAATGTTAAACAATTGTAAATTTGCTATTCTTACTTATATGCCTATTTGGTCTGTCTTCATCCCACTGATACATTTTATTATTCCTATGATGAGCAGAGAATCTATCTTATTATAATTTAAGTACCTGCATAAGGACTTCCCGTGTTTCTGCAGTTTTAAGTGTTCTGCCTCAGAGGAAAACCTTTCTTAATGAAACAGTTTTGCTTATATACTATGTCTGTCCTGGGCTCGTTTTCTGCTCTTTTAGATTAAACGATGTTATAAAACACATTTTCGTTGATTATGAGTCCAGAAGACTTTGTCAGTTCTCTGCCTGAAATCATGAAGTCTTCTCTGCGAAGTTTTGTTTGGCTGCTGCAGGGATAGTTTTGCTACCAAAAGCAGGATTATTCTGCCTTTAGATGGAGATAAGCAGTAAGGCCGGTTGGACTCCTAAGGAACAAAGCTGCTGTTGTTCATAATAATGAAGGTGAGAGTTTCTAGATATTTGGAAGCTTTGCCTGCATTCAGTCCACCTCTGAATGGGGTTGATTGACTGAGTCTGTGGAAGAAGAAAAAGCATGCTTAAAATAACTAAGCCCAACTTGTCTTCTTCCACCCCTGAAATGTTCAAATCTCCTAGAAACTATGCAGGAGTTATTACTTTCTTTTGTGGATGCAAATCAAGCTCCCTGTAGTTTGCCACTTTTGAACTTAATTTTGAAAAGCCTCTCCAAAAATATTCTTATATTGGTTCAGATTTAGATCAGAATTGCTTCCTGTCAAGAAAACCATTTGCCAGCCCTGCAGACTGTTGGTGGAAGAACTAATTGTTCCAAGGTGCTTGTTTCTTCTTCCCTGCTGAAGATCCAAGCCACATTAAGTTAAACAGTTCAAGGTTTTCCTGCCCTCGCTTACTCTGATTGACAGATCTCAGGAGGGAGTTTGGCTAGTGTTTTGGATGAATACATGAAACAAAGCCTAGTTGGCTGATAGGCACGGAGGGGGAGAGCTAGGAAACGTTTCCATGGGATGGGAAAGGTTGTGCATTTGAAGCCGAAGTCAGGCTGCTTTTCTTAAGCCTCCTCAGTAGCAAAGGCCCAGTAGGAGTATGTCCTTTAGGGGAAGCTTCTGCAAGCACAGCCACATCAGCAGGGTGACAGAGCTCTCTGGGATCAGCACCAGAAAGTTCTCCTGGTGTTCAAATATGCTGCAGGCTCTGCAGGGCCAGTAGGAATAAAAAGGTAAAAACCTAAGCTGTCCCAAAATAGGTACTTATGATTCTTTTCTGAAAAACAGAGGTGAATGAGTCTGCGTTTTGAGATGTTTTCCTCATTGGTGAGACGTTGTATATGGCTTATCTGTAATACCTCAGCAAGGAATGTGAGTGTGTTTCCCACTTCTGGAGTTCTCCTAGTGTATTGCTCCTGCACACAAATCTGTTTCCCTCCACTCTGGAGTCTTTTACTGAAAATCTGTTTTTCTTATGTAGTCTGTTAGTATTTGCCTGAAGAATATTTACAGCTTCTCTGAACAGTGCTTAAAATCTACGTGTATTTTAACAGGCAAGGTTAAATTGGCAGAATGCTTGACACTTAGATTGGTTCAAAGTGAAGATGTTTCAATATTATTTAGAATGCCAGCACACAGGCAAACCCATACTGAAATTAGTGGGAGTACTGGCTGGTTTAGAACTGCCATCACAAATAAAGGCTTCAAGCTTTTGTACTGACTTAAAGGTTTGTGAGGATGAAAAACTCCCTAGGAAATAATAACCATCTTCTGCTGAGGTACTTTCTCCAGGACAGAGTGGCCCTTATGTGAGTAGTCACGGCTGTGCTCTAGAGGACAATACCTGGGCTATTTTAAGTGTAGCCCTACTGTTGCACAATGCCCATTTATTGTGATCAAGATGTGCTTCCACCACAGTTTTTCAGAGACTGATCAAAGGGAGGTTAGATACCACAGGGTCAATTTGTCTGGCAGGAACTGGTTTGAGAATATGGTAACACAGGATTGGAGCCATTGTAATGAGTTAAAAGTAGTAGCAAATACTTGAATACTGGAGTGTTCTGTTAGCTCTTATATTCTTCATCCCATTTCTGATTTTTCAGTGTGTTTTTATGTGTTGGTTTTTTTTCTGTCTGCATTTGATCCTGCAGAAACATTTACAGAGAAAGTGCAGAAGCTGTGCAAAGGCCCAATTTTGCTTAAACTGGTGCTGCATGAGAGTCGCACACACCTGTATTGAGTTGCTAGTTGTCCCTTTAAGTTTTGAGGTAAATGATGGAATTAAAAAAAATGGAAAAGGTTTTGTTAATCTACAGAACACTGCCTCCCCTTCTGCTGGAGGGGAGCATTCTCCCCCAGGTAGGTCTTAATGCCCTGAGCAGTGTAGATCATGAAGTATTCCTAACCAAATCAGTGGGAACTTACTAGCTCCTGCTGTTACCTTGTTTGCTGCTCTTTAAGAGATTGAATTGCCTTATTTAATTTCTCATCGTTAATCTAATTGTTCCCACTTCAGAAGAGCACTTCCCTCATGACACTTTTCAAATACCTGTAAAGTCAAACATAATTTTCCAGAATATGCTCCAGGTTGGTGCAGGTTGCAGATAAATGTCATTTATTTAAGTCACTTGCACACTGTAACAAACAGCAGCTGAATAGCAAAAAGGGAGAGTTATCTCCATCATATCAGTCTAGTAGTATGAACTACAGCATCAGCTGAAGTGCTTTGCTTTTTCTGCCTTGCTTTCACCAGCACCTCCTGCTATCTTTGCAAAACAGAGTATTTTGAGTAGGCTGGAGCTGTGTACAGGAGGGGCTCTGAGGGCAAGGACTCTTGAAAGTGCTGAAAACCTGTTTGATTTGTGTGAAGACTGGACTGCCTTGTTTGTGTTTGTGT
This sequence comes from Antrostomus carolinensis, assembly GCF_000700745.2. Classification (NCBI taxonomy): domain Eukaryota; kingdom Metazoa; phylum Chordata; class Aves; order Caprimulgiformes; family Caprimulgidae; genus Antrostomus; species Antrostomus carolinensis. The sequence goes on along the minus strand of NW_010307588.1, from coordinate 5,239 downwards.
GTGTGACTATGCTGTTTTACTTGGGGCAAGAGTTAGACTGTATTTCTTCTGTCCAGGGGCAGATGGTGGCAGTGGCTGGTGGAAACAAGTCCAGATTCTTAGCACTGTTTCCATATCCATGAACTGTGAGGACACCCAGACCCTAGGTAGTGTGAGTTTCATGCAGAGATTAATCCTTTATCCTAGAGAGGTTCAGCTGACTAAAATCTATTGCCCTGCAATTTGCAGACCTCCAACACCTAAAGAGTAGATGTTAGTTCACATATAAGTTGTGATGTCCTTATTCTACTTTCTTGCATATCCTCTCCCTCCTCCACCATTTTTATTCTCCTGACACCAAGCTTTTAACACTGTCCTCACTGATTTTTATTTTTTCCTTAGTTAATGCAAGGAACAGCAGCCTCCTTGTCATCCTTGAGCAAACTGAGAAAATTGTGCACAAAAATGTAACTGCTTATAAAGTTCTGAGTTGCGATTTATGCCAGCTCACTGAAGCCTTTGTCTTGCATAATAAAGGACTGGTCTCTAATGAGGTGGCTTGCATCATGTGCAGAAATACCTGTTCGCAGGTCAGTTGAGCTCCCTCCTGAGGCCTTAAACCCTGTAAAAGGAAACCAAAACTATTTTATTAAATATCGTCTAGCTACTAATTCTGACATCTAGGAACTACTTAACCCTCTTCCTGCTAACCCTTCAGACCAGCTGTCCCCAGTAGCCTCAGGAAAATCTGGGGACCTTTCCTGTGATACACAAAGTTTGTGTGTGCCACCTTTTTGTCACTTTTGTCTCACTAAGCCTGTTTTTGCAGCAAGTGGAACAAAAGGTGTCACCGACAAAGTCAAGAACTTCTTTTCAGTTTTGGTATGTGAGGAGTGAGATGTTAGGCCTCATCTGTATGCAAGACAGGCCCATGTGCAAGAGGGTAGCAAGGTGGCAGTCATGTCTTCTAAGGAGAACTAATTAGTTGATGAATTTAACTACACTAACTATGTGATAGAAAACAAACTCTGCAGTATCCTGTTGCATGGCTGGTTTAGTAATCCTGCAGAGCACAGCCAAATTGGGAAGATACTGTTCACTCTACAGAGAATGAAAGGAACTTTGCACACCTGTCACATTCTGTTCTGCCCCCAAATCCATAAAGTAGTGGCTTTCCTCTGTATTTGCTACAGGTTCATTTCTAAAACCTATGTTAAAAATAATCAAGCTGACTGCAAGGTGGAAAAAATGGAACTACAGAAAAATACAGGTCTGTAGTGCTGATTCTTTAAGATGTTCAAATGTCAAATCAGTGCTTCCATGTAGTGCAGTGATAATTAAGTGAACTTTATATTAGCTTGGTGGTGAGCAGATTAGCTCCAGCAGCATGCATCTTGGCATGGACTGCAGAGCTCTTGAGAAGCTGCTGGTGTGGTTAGTCCACACAGCTTGCAGTCTTGCTGTGGCTGTGCTAGAGGTATTCCTGTGAGGTTAAAGCTACGTTGGGTGCATTCACATGACTGTCAGTGGGACCTTTGACAATTATTATTTTAAAAAACCCCACAACATTCTAAAAAAGCAAAATCTTGCTAGCATATTCTTATCCCTTTCTTATAATCTCCTCAGCTTTGCAGGTAAAATAAAAGGTCAGAAAACATTAAAAAGACACTTACAGAGAAATACTTTGTATTCTTTTATGCAACCCAAATGATCTAGTTTACATAGTAATAGGTATTAACAATATATCTCAACAATTCACTTATATCAATAAGCCTCAACAATTAATTTATATCACTCTTATTTTTAATATAATTAGGAGCATGGTTACCTAACGTTTTATTTTAGTTTTAGAATTATTTTTAAGGTTACAGTGAGGCTGACCCTTTTTTTTAATCACAATTCTTCATATCAAAACACCGATTTAACAAAGTATCTTATTGTTTGCTGTCACTCGTTTCTCAATACTAAATTATTGTCTGATCCTCTAAACACCTTCCAGTCCAACTAATTATCTCAGACAGCTGTTTTGGCTTTTATCCAATAAACAAAACAAATACTGCCTTCTGTGTCATGGGCAGATTTCCCTTAATGTCTTGTTTTGGCAAGTCACTGAGTTTCCACTCAGTTTGGCCTCTCAGCTGCACTGTGCAGAGGCCAAAACCTTCACTCGGTGAACACACTCTCAGTAATGGTTAATCCTCAGTGCCTGCTTGGAGCCTTGTCAGAAGTTCTCAATAAGCATCTACTTACCCTCAAGTGTAAGCATCAGGCAACTGGCAAAGATTTGTGCAGAGTGGACTGAACATAGCAATTTAAGAGCCTTTTTTGAGGCAAATGTCTGGTCAGTTGCCTGGCTTCCTCTTTCCTTTTCACCATAAACCAAAGTTCCAGTCAGAAATATCACACCATTTTATTACATTAATATTACATCATTCCACATGTTTAAGCGCATAATCAACAGGTTCATCTTTCTAATTTTTTTCAGATGTAGAGATGCTTCAGTCCAAACCAGACACTCCAGTTGCCAGAGATGAAGTTTCTCTAACCACAAAAGACTCAATGCTCCGCAAGTTTTTAGAAGGTGAGACCTGATTGGAGAGAAGGATGACAGTAGCACAATTAAAGCAGTCAAATGGAACTCGAGATTTCTCCTTGATTTGTTAAGGATAGGAGCCATTTCACACTGTTTGACATGGACAGCTTTGCCTTATATGGTACAAACAAGGCACAACAGAAAAAGCAGCTTGTGAGGTGATTTCACAGATGTGGTTAGTTTCTTACCAGAGAGGAGTGATTTCTAGTTCTAGTCCCTGCCTACCAGCGAGTGCAAGCACACAGTTGGTATCTATTCAGGAATGGCTGTTTTTTGTCCTTATGTTAGTGAAGGGAATTACTTCTGGTGTCCTGATGTGGGCACAGGCTTCCCTCGTGGGCAGAGGCTGAGTATAAAGTAGAGCAGCACAAGCTAGTGATGAATTTGAATGTAGATGCTTTATTCAAAAGTCCATACATTGAAAATAGCAGCCTGGAAAGATGAAAGGAACTGCTGGCTCCCAGTCGTGATCTGCATTCTCCCTCTTCAGTGCTCCCTCTGCCTTCTCTGACCAAAACCAGACTTTAGCTCCATGCTATCCACACTGAGCATGATCAGGTTGTCCAAGCTGTTTCCTGACTCACCAGGTTCCAAGGGATACGGGCTCACTTTTTGTGAGTTATCTGGCTGGACTCAGAGCAACATTGAGTCTGGGGCTCTTAACATTGTTCTGTTTGCTTGCCAGCACAGATGCCCTGGCAGTCCCATTGCATTGACTCAACTAGGTGTTACAACATCGCTGAAGGAAAGTAGTCTAGGGCTTAGGGTGTTCACTTCTAACTTGGTAAGAGTAGGGACAAGCAAACAGAGGGAAACTAGCTTTTAATCAGGTATAATAACATTTGATGATTTTGCAGCCACGTTGGGCGTGAGAATATAATGTAGATGATGAGGTGGTATAATGATAGCTGGGCTTAAGTACAGACCTGTGTACCCAGCTCCTTCTGAGACACATTGTTCTGAGATCTAAATATTGTCAGCTGACGGTGATTGCTCATTTCAGACCAGTGCTCTGTTTGATTCTTTAACTGTTATAATACATTCATTAACTGGAATTAGTTGAACTAAGTTCCTTGAGTTCTTAAAAAAAGTTATGAGATTTTCCACTGTGGTTTCTTCATCAAAGCAGACAATACCGGCTTAGTGGCAACACTTACATGCTACTAGATGTTCATGACTTTATCCAGTCCTGGCTTTGGCACTTTAAGTCACTGCAAAATTGGATGGTTTTGACTGTGAAATGGCCAGCTTGGTAAGAATGTGGTACATAGTGCATCTGGAGGGATCCAGTGTTAAGTGAAGTGGCCAGGTTATTTTTCTTGCAAATTCTACTCTGTTGTAGGCAGTAGCATGGATGTGCCAGATTCGGAGGAAGGAGTTTACCAGCGTTATGGTGAAGATGTATACTACTCAGTGGAACAAGATACTTTTCCCCAGGAAATGGCTAGCAGACCTCCAGTTCCTGTTCCAAGACCAGAATCCAGCTCTCCACAGCCAGACAATGAGTTGTACATCTCCAAAAGTGAGTTGGGTACCAGGACCTACAGTCTAGACTAGGCAACTCTAGAATGGCCTTGACATAGGCTCCAGTTGCTGAATAAACACCAAGAAAATTTACACATTTTTAAGACCCTTGGATTATTTGGCTCTGGAGCTGGATTACCTTTGGGATTCAATTTCAGATCTGTTTTTCATTTTCTGCCTACTCTGTAGATGTGAGGATGTTGTATCCTGAAGTCTTGGCCCAAGCTTGCTCATAATCAAAGCAGGAGGATGACAGATTACCCCTAAATGGTATAAACAAATCCAACGAAATAGGAAAGATCTTGATATTATAAGGACACAGTCAAGCTAGTAAACTGAGACTTTGCTGCTCTATAATAATATCATTGATTCAATAGCATTTGTGTAGGATTTGATTCTATATCTCAATACCTCCCTCTGAAGTGGGGTTGAATTGAAATTGAAGAAAATTGTGCCTCTTTGTTTGCTGGGCAGTTCTGGAAATCTTGATCATTTTGCACAAATATTCTAACAAGCGCTACAGTAACGTGTGGGAGAGTAATTTCAGTGACTCCTCCTTCCCGCCATGACAGTACTGTGGGGAAAGCATGCCCAGATTTCTCTTAGAGCTGGCTAAGCTACATTCTTTGAGGTCAGTAGAAGGGGAGTTCTACTGTACAACCCCTTATCTTGTTTTCTTTAATGTATTTAGTAGGGTAACAGAAGCTGTAATGCAGTGCAGAATTGTGTATGCTTCTGTGGTGGGTTGGCCCTGGCTGGGTGCCAGATGCCCACCAAAGCCCACTCTATCACTCCCCCTCCTCAACTGTGCAGGGGGAGAAAAATATAACGAAAAGCTCGTGGGTGGAGATAAGGACGGAGAGAGATCACTCACCAGTGACTGGCACAGGCAAAACAGACTCGACTTGGGGGAAAAAAACAAATTTAATTTATTACCAATCAGACAAGAGGATAATGAGAAATAAAACCAAATCTTAAAACATCTACCCCCACCCCTCTCTTCTTCCTGGGCTTCACTTCTTTGCCAATTTCTAACTCCTCCCCCTAGTGGCAGAGGGGGACAGGGAATGGGGTTGGGGTCAGTTCATCACGCGTTGTTTCTGCCAGTCCTGCCTCCTCAGGGAGAGGACTCCTTCCCCTGCA
>NW_010307587.1:0-1302 GCF_000700745.2 Antrostomus carolinensis | reverse complement strand
GTTATCATTCTTTGATACAGATAACACCAGTTCACACAATGTTAACATTTCCATGACAGTCAATAGGTTTTGAAAAGCACTCAGTATGTCTAAAGTTCATTTCTACTATTCAATTTTTTTTATTTTTTTATTTTTTTTAAAGAAGCTAATATGTTCCTTCTGAAAACCCTAGCCCAAATCTTTGTTAGTAGGTAGGTGAATTTGGAAGTTAGTGTCTCTCACTACAAATGACTGAATTTTAAATAGATTTTAGGATCAAAACTTAGTCAAAAAAAAGCACTCAGGTGTATATGCATAATGATCCCTCCACAGGAGCTGCATACATGGCTAAAAACAAAACAGAATTCTGTACTATCTAATCAGAAATACTAAAAGTCAAAGTAGCTCCTTTGTATCACACAGATAGGACGAAGGAATCTTTCCCAAAAAGCTTGTGTGTCGAGCTGGAAGCCTCACAAGCTTTTTGGTTTTGTTTTTTTTGGACTTATTTATGCTGTACCCCGTTTTACAGATAAGATTAAGTTTCAGCCAGTCAGGCTTGCAGGTCCATATTTGTGATCCAAAAATTTGTTACAGGAATTCCTAATAAAAGTCAGTAATTCACACTGGCTATCAGCATGACACACTTAACTTCACTGCATAGTGACCTGAAGGTAATTAGCACTATTGTGTTGACAGCCTGAGCACAGACTGGCTATTACAACAGCACATCTTTATGCACATATATGGCCACAAACCGCTATACAGTGCATCTGCTGTTCTATAACCATGCAATATCCATCCTGCGCATGTTCAGCAGTAGTTCTGAATGTACATAGGTGTTTTGATTGCACAGCACCATGGCCCTCTTTGCTTAACAAAGCACAATGGTATGGGCCAAACTAGGAAACTTGAAGTGGTAAGTCCTATGGAAGTCCAGACTTTATCTGTAGCTTTAAATGCCCATTTAAGAGCACAGAACAGGTGCTGCAATAATTCTGTAACTCTTCAGAAAATACATATACACAAGAGTACTTCATCAACTTAAGGGTAGGAAGGCTCTACAGAGGGATCTGGACAGGCTGGATTGATGGGCTGAGGCCAAGGCCAGCTGTATGAGGTTCAACAAGGCCAAGTGCCTGGTCCTGCACCTGGGTCACAACAACTCCATGCAATGATAGAGGCTTGGGGAAGAGTGGCTGGAAAGATGCCCAGCAGAAAAGGACCTGAATATGAGCCAGAAGTCTGCCCAGGTGGCCAAGGCGGCCAATGGCAACCTGGCTTGTATCAGAAATGGTGCAGCCAGCAGGACTAGGGAAGTGA
>NW_010307586.1:3748-4062 GCF_000700745.2 Antrostomus carolinensis | reverse complement strand
TAATCTAAGATTGTTTGTCATAAACCAGCTGTTCTTTTCTGCAGGTTAGTGTGGATGTACCCAATTCTAGCAGTTAATTGTCTGTGTTTCCCTCCAGTTCCGATGCTGTTCCAGGGCTCTGGCCAGACCAGGTTCAGACTCTACAGGTGAGACTTTTATGTGGTAAATTGGGTTCTGTATTTCACTGCCTGTGACACCTGGTGGTTTCTCCTGAGATAGAGGAGTAAGTTTATATATCAAGAGGGTGGCTAGTATGGAAGCAGAGCTGCTAGCCCAATTTGCTGATGGCTTCACCCACTTGGGTGATTTTTAAA
>NW_010307586.1:2782-3726 GCF_000700745.2 Antrostomus carolinensis | reverse complement strand
AATCATTTTAGTTGGAAAAGACTTTTAAGATCATTGATTCCAACCATAAACTTTTACTCTGCCTTGAGTAAAGGATAAATACTAATCATGTTGTATAAAACAACCTTTTAAATTTATAATTAAAAGTGTGTCTAGCATGTTTTCTTCTTCTGTATCCCACAGCTAGCTGGCATTTCCCACCCACAGCTGACCCACCGTGAGTTCCAAACCAGTGCTGTTTCCAGGGACATTGACACTGCTGCTAAGTTCATCGGTGCCGGTGCTGCCACGGTCGGGGTGGCTGGTTCAGGAGCAGGGATTGGGACAGTGTTTGGCAGCTTGATCATTGGTTATGCCAGGTAAGAAAGGTGCCAGGATTTTTTTTTTCCCTTCTCCCAGCACTAAATTTAATAGATTTTTAGAGCTTTCTCTAAAATATAGAGAATTTCTATAGGAATTTATATTATATTTATATATATATATACACACAATTATAATTATATATATTATATATATAAATTTCTCTAGGAATATATAGCCAATATAGGATATAAACTTATCTAGGAATATATTCCAATATAGGATATAAACTTATCTGGGAATATATATCCAATATAGGATATAAACTTATCTAGGAATATATATCCAATATAGGATATAAACTTCTCTAGGAATATATATCCAATATAGGATATAAGGAATATATATCAAATATAGGATATAAATTTCTCTAGGAAGATGTATCCAATATAGGAGATATATATTTCTCTAGGAATATATATGTGTAGTGTATACAAGCAGATGTTGCATTTAACTGAAGCACTCCTCCTTGGAGTAGAAAATGATTCTTATCATCCATTCTTCTATTAAAATAAAGAAGAAAGCACCTGGATTGTTTGAATCCATCCAACATTTACTTCCAAATGATGCAGCTGCTCTGTGGAGCTCTGCCTGCCTCCAGAAGA
>NW_010307586.1:0-2753 GCF_000700745.2 Antrostomus carolinensis | reverse complement strand
TGGTTGGCAGCAAGAACTGTTACTTGGTACCACCAGAGCAGGTGAAACTAACAACATTCAGGGTACAACATCTCCACATCCCTAAAATCAGGGAAAAATCACGGCTTTCTCATTCCAGTTTGTGATTTTCTGCCATAAAACCAGTTTGTGCTCCAAAATCTGTTCATAATGTGCCCTAATCCTGGTTTTCTGTGATCCAGACTCTGGTTTGGGGATTTTTTTCTTACTGTGGATCCTTTTTTTTTTTTTCCCTTCCCTCCCTTCTCTCTCTGGTTTGTTCCCCACCTTATCCAACACACAGGAATCCATCTCTCAAGCAGCAGCTCTTCTCTTATGCCATCCTGGGCTTTGCCCTGTCCGAGGCCATGGGGCTCTTCTGTTTGATGGTGGCATTCCTTATCCTCTTTGCTATGTGACAACTTGTGGTCCTGGCTGCGGTTTCCATCACACTGTCCTCTGCGGTTCGAGTCTGCGTCCATCAGAACGTTCCAGACTGACCATTAAAGAAAAGATTTCTCTAAATAAACTGGTGGCTTTAGGGTTTTTATTTATTTATTTCCTCATATTCTGGGGAAGTCTTTGGGTGAGTTGATCTATTGGTTGAAGAGGGTGATATCCCAGGGTATATATCCCAGGGAGCACCCACTGGGGACTATGAAATGATGGTGGGAGGGGAGAAAAACTAACATGAATTCAGCTGGGTGAGAGAAAATGTCCTTGAGCAGCTCTGATCTGTGCAAAAATCCCAACAAGCACTGTCCTAGTCAAGCAAATACTTCCAGACAGGCTGCCAAAGTGGTGTTTTTTCCCCACATCCTGTTGTTGAAAATACTAAGTTGTCTTTTTTTTTTTATTTCCCACCTGAAAATATGTGGAAAAGGTGATGGGGTGAGTGTGCTTAGAAGGGAATTAATTGTATTTACATAAATAAATTACCAGTAAATACACAATCACCATATCACCTGAATTTTTCTCCTTTCACCAAGAAGAGCTGCTTCCAAGCTCACACTATCCATGTGCCTCATCAAATCCTCACTTTACACAAAATTTACAGCCCTGTTCCATTTCTTTCCCCCTCTCCCCAACAGTTTCATGCTTCAGCTGTTTTAAAAACTTGACATAGACTAGGGGAGAAATGATTCTTAAAAAAAAAATCTAACCTGAATGGTGGAGCTTGTGGTGGGAGCTGTGTCTTTAAGGAAGGTGAACACAGGAGGAGCTTGCTCTGGTTATCTGCTTTAGGTAATTCAATTAATACAGCTGCTGGGTGTGTGTGAAGTGGGGTTGTGACCTCCCTGGGGATCCCAGGAGGTGCAGGAGCAGCTCTGTTCCTTCACTTGTTACAGCTGCCGACACCCTGGGAAGGCTGAGAAGAATTTGACTCATTAAAAAAAGCTCTTCCTGAGGCTTCTTGGAGAAATGTGGCTCTGAATCCAAAAGGAACTCAAGGAAAACTCCCTGGTTGAACTAGAGAGGAAGAATCCTGTGTCTGCAGCCAGGCTGACTCCTGGGGATAAAGGTGTCACCCTGCAACACTCATGCTGGGTGCTGGGAATCTGCTCTGGGTGTTGGGAGCAGGTTGTAGCTCAGCATTTGCTGTCTCAGGGAAACAACATCGTTACCTGCACCTGAGCTAAGGGTTATTCTCCCTTACGGATTTGAAACTGAATAAATAACCTGTGGTGGTGTTGTATCTCTGGTAAAACCAAAGTCACCTTGGAACTGAAGTTGCTCTCTCGTGGTTGTGGGTTATTGCTGTGAGTAACTGGGTGCTGCTGGGTGCCTCTGGCAGGTGGTGTAGGGGTGAGATCATAGAATCAGGGAATGGTTTGGATTGGAAGGGACCTTAAAGCTCATCCAGTCCCAACCCCCCTGCCAGCAGCAGGGACACCTTCCACTAGACCAGGTTGCTCAAAGCCTCATCCAACCTGGCCTTGAACACTTCCAGGGAGAATGGAAGGGAGATGGTCCGTGTTGGCCAGAAGCAGAGCTGCTGCTTTCCTGTGAGCTGTAGGAATGTCAGGAGGATGGAGCCAGGCTCTTCTCAGTGATGCCCAACAGTAGGACAAGGGGTAACGGGTGTGAGCTGGAGCATGGGAGGTTCCATGTAAACCTAAGGAAAAACATTTTCAGTGTGAGAGTGACAGGACACTGGGACAAGCTGCCCAGAGAGGGTGTGGAATCTCCATCTCTGGAGATGTTCAAACCCACCTGGATGTGTTCCTGTGTGACCTGCTGTAGGTGATCCTGCTCTGGCAGGGGGGTTGGACTGGGTGATCTTTAGAGGTCCCTTCCAGTCCCCGACGTTCTGTGACTCTGTGGGATCCTGTGTGACTCTGTGGGATCCTGTGTGACTCTGTGGGATCCTGTGTGACTCTGTGGGATCCTGTGTGACTCTGTGGGATCCTGTGTGACTCTGTGGGATCCTGTGTGACTCTGTGGGATCCTGTGTGACTCTGTGGGATCCTGTGTGACTCTGTGGGATCCTGTGTGACTCTGTGGGATCCTGTGTGACTCTGTGGGATCCTGTGTGACTCAGCAGCAGGTTCCCAACAAGAGCTTTTTCCACCCAAAAAAAGCCCCAAATTGGTGTTTCTGCTGCCTCTAGCCCGGGTGACCTCCACCACAGTAGGGGGCGCGCTGCTCTGCAGTGCTACGCTCTAGCATGCAATGAGACGTCTCTGTGGAAGGGGCGCTCTGGTGCCCGAGGGAGACTCTATGGTAGCTGGTGGGGGAGTTTGCGCCGCTAGTGG
>NW_010307585.1:0-5743 GCF_000700745.2 Antrostomus carolinensis | reverse complement strand
GTCTTTTCCAACCACTATGATTCTATGAATATGCTGAAGGTAGTAGTGTGGGTAGCAAGTTAATGAGTGGAATAAGTATACTGAAAACTTAAGTGGGGTCTGTAGTGGCTAAGCGTTGTTCCTGCCATCTTCTTTTACTGATAAGCCTCACCAGCAACAAGGGGGACAAGAGGAAAAACCTGGCCATTGCTGGTTATCCTCCCATTGGAGTACCACCTCATAGTGTTGCACCAAAGTTGTTTGCCATAGAGACTTGCTCGCTTTGTACAAAATATTGAAGAAAAAAAAAAAGTCAGAACTTCAGTAGTTCTCTTCTGGAGCAAATGCAGTCTTCAACCTGTGACCATTTAGGAAACAAAAGGAGAGAAAATGAAATTTCTTGTGTGGTAAGCTGTGTCTGTGGCACTGAGCCAAGAGGGTTTGTGGTGTAGATAATAGGGCCTTTAGCAATCTGATGGCTGTTTAATTAATACTCATGAGTTGCTCTCAGCACAGTGCTGACCCAACTGAAAACCAGCAGGTTTCCCACTAGCTTGTATCACTGCTATCAAATGAGATATGATCAAAGAGGTATAGAAATAACATTGTCCCTTAGATGATTTGTAATCAAAAGTATGTTGGCAGGTGGCTAAAAGATGCTCGACATAATTTCCACACGTATTGTCCCCATTTTAGGGAAACAGTCTGTCTTAGGACTGTCATCTTGGACACCTCATATTTTCTGAATTAATATAGAGGAGAGGTGCATGGGAGAAGAATTTGTGTGTGTGTGTTTGGTTTTTGCTTGTGTTTTTGTTGGGTTTGGATTGTTTTTTTGTTTGTTTGTTTTGCTTTATAAGAAAAGCACATGCCTGAAAATTAGTTCAGAAAACTTCCAAGTAAGTGCATGTAACAAATCAGAATAGGTTTTATGTGGGAGTTCTGTTGTTCTTTAGCTTAATGACTGTTTTGAGAAATGCAATAAATCCACTATCCCATGTAACCATGTAACATAACCTTTATGGTTGGAAAATATTTTATTTTTGCTGTTAGAGATGATGAACTAAAGCACTAAAAAGGCGGTAAATTAAAGCTAAGGCTATGAGTTGGCTCGCTTCTTTTGGTGGGTTATGTTCCACCCTCCCCACCCCCAGTTTGAAATGCCAAGTTACAACTAAATGTGAGGGGTTTCGCTTTGTTTTTTTTTTGGGGGGGGGGTTGTTCAGACATGAGCATTCTGGCTCGTCATAATTTTGGCTTTATCAGTTACCTCAGACAAACTTTCAAAAAGTTCAAACTTGTTCTGTTGAGTTTATTTTTTTTATAGGCTTTTTTTAGATTGTTTCCTTTTCAGCCACCTGCAGTGCTCTTTTCAGTTGCACATGTTCATCTCCTATGAAGCTGCTTTTTTGGCACACAAAATGCTTTTTGTTCAACATAAAATTTTATTCTTCTCCCATGGTGGTTCTTTAGTTAGTCCAAACTACTGAAGAAGCCTTTTAATTTTTCCTTTCTGTCTTTATGCTTTCCTTCAGTCAAGAATATATTTAGATTTGGATGTTTCATGTTATTCTAGAAAAATACTTTGCTTCCAGTAAGGAAAAAAAGGAATTCATTCAGCCACTTTAAAATGCTGAAACTCTCATGTGGGAGCTTGCATAAGCATATTTTGTTTCTTCTATTTTTTTTTTTTTTTTAACGAGCCTACTCATGCATGCAGATCTTGAGGAATACTCAGCAAAAAAGAAATTTGAAATTACTAAAATCTAATTTCAGGTACTGAAATACACTCATGCATACAGTTGGGATTTCAACTGTGCATAATCAAAAGCACTTACCTGCTTTTTAAGACTGAATGCAAATGTAACGTGTTATGACTGCACATCCCAACTGTTGTTCTGTCAAAATCAATCAGTAGGATTCTACACTTTTGTTGTGGTTTAACCCCCAGCCGGCAGCTAAGCACTGCACGGCTTGCACGCTCTGTCCCAGTGGGATGGGGGAGAGAATCGTGAGGGCAAGATGAGAAAACTCATGGGTTGAGATAGAGTTTAGTAGGTGAAGCAATAGCCACATACGCAAACAAAGCCAAACAAGGAATTAATTCGCTACTTCCCACAGGCAGGCAGGTGTTCAGCCATCTCCAGGACAGCAGGGCTCCATCACACGTAACGGTTACTTGGGAAGATAAATGCCATCACTGCAAATGTCCCCCCCCTTCCTTCCTTCTTCCCTCAGCTTTATATGCTGAGCATGATGCCATATGGTCTGGAATATCCCTTTGGTCAGTTGGGGTCAGCTGTCCTGGCTGTGTCCCCTCCCAGCTTCTTGCACATCCCCAGTCTGCTCACTGGCAGGACAGTATGAGAAGCTGAAAAGTCCATGACTCTGTGTAAGCGCTGCTCAGCAAGAGCTAAAACATCAGTGTGTTGCCAGCCTTCTTCTCATCCTAAATCCAAAACACAGTATTATGCCAGCTACTAGGAAGAAAATTAACTCTTATCCCAGCTGAAACCAGGACAACTTGAAACACTTCCCTTTTGAAGTATCTTCTATTTTAAAGACTTTTTAATCAGCAGATTTTTGCATTTCTAGCTTGTATTCAAATATAATTAATAAGTCTTTGGTTCCATTTGGGTAGTTTTTCCTCTGGAAATTTGTATTAGCAAAGCAACTGATGCTAGTTAATCATTGAAATGTCTATTCAGTTCACTGTGTAGAACATCTGAGTCTTACTGGAGGAAGAGAGGATGTACCTTGGTAATTCCCTTATCAGAATCTTATCTTGGTGAATGGAAGATGAGGGGGGCAGAGGGAAGACTGAGTAAAAGAAGTTTCCTTCAAAAAGGTGTTTGTCATGCAGCACGAAACTCAAGTGGATGGGTAGCAATTGTTACTTTGCCAGGTGCTGTGGTTTTGATCAGATGCAGAGCTGGGTCTGTGCTTCCTGTTGTACAGTGGTTGTGAAGTGGTGGTGTGTGGTGTTCAGCCACAGCTGAATCTCCAGCAAATACTGGAAAGCGTATTATAGAGTGATTGAGGGGTTTGTGTTAGAACAGCTACTTCTCTCTCCTCTGCTCCCAGCTTTTGATGCTGAAAAGACACAGACTTCAGGAGGCAGGAAGAAGATAATTGCAAATGATCTCCCCATCTCCCCTTCTCTTGTGTCCTCCCACAGAGATCTACATTAGCGATGCATATTTTTTTTTACCTGTTTATTATACTCAAACGCTTGAAGAGGCAATTGGACTAGCAGTTGAATTTGAAAGAAAAAAAAAAAAAAAGTTACCTAGAATGCAGAAATTAATGTTGTAGTCCTCATGAACATGTGTCAGAGGTCATTGGAGGGCTTGCTTTTTTTTTTTTTTTTAATGAGTAATGTTCACAGTGCACTTCCTGAAGTGTGTATGTATACATTTGGTTTGCTCAGACGGTTAAAATTTGCAATAGGGTTTGCCAAAGCACAGGAAATATGTTCCATAACTCCTGCATTGTCGTTAGCAATTAAAAACATAAGTGGAACCTGTTTTACAGAGAAATCTTGGGTATCTTTGTCACTGTGCTTCAGTGTGCTCGGAGCAGACAGCCATGGCAGTATTGCCTGTACCTGTGCCCACCTACCCTCTGTCTGTGTTTTCAAAGCTGCTGCAGGTGGGCAGCTCCGAGAAGCTGGCCCAAGAAGCGTAGTGACTTGCTTGGCATAGCACAGGAAGTCTGGTGGAGCCAGGAATAGAGCTCCAATCTGCCGTTTTACAGGCTCTTGCTCTTGGCCACAGACTCATCCCACCTCTTCCCTTCCCTGACTGACATCCCAGCAGACAGCCGCCTCCTGTGTGCGGGGACAGCTGCTTCTGCAGCACTGTCTGACCTCCATACTCCAGATGTTTGAAGTTCCATTTCCCCCATGCTTATGTGAACTTCAGCAAAGTGCTTCTGGCATTTCACCAATGCAACAGGGAGGAGAGAGGACTGTTGTCTTAACTGTTTTCTTCCCATAATGGGGGCCTCTGTAGAACTGCTAAAAAATCTCTTGCTCTATAGGACTTAAATTCCATTTGCCTTCAGTTGCCATCTGCCAGTCTTCCTTCCCTGTTCCCAAAGATACTCCTGTGGACCTCCCCTCCTTAATGCTCTGTGTTGACTTCATTTTCCTTTCAGCTGGGGAAGGTGAAGGGCAGGGGATAAGGGTGTGATGAGATGTTCTTGTGTCTCTCCATGGATGCTTCTCATTTATAGAGCCTAATTCAGTAAGGTGGCCTTTTCACAGGTGAGACTTACTGATTTCCTTCAGCTGCCCTGTTTTATGTTATCAGCATCTTGCACGAACATGCTCTGAAGTAGCTGTTAGAGAACAGTGTGAGAAGATTCTTTCCTTCTGTCCTGTCTGAAGGATGAATATGTGTCCTCCATAGGAGTTCCAGTTGGCACCAGGAAAGAAAAATCAGGAATGAACTCAAGTCTGGCTCTTGGACAAGTGGGCTGGTTTCTTTGCTCTGATTCTTGTCCTAGAATGTCATGGACCTGCTCCCAGCCCCTCTGGTCTGACCTTGCCCCCTGTCCTCTTTCTGCTCAGTTTCTCCAGCAGAATGTGTGACTAGATTTGCCAATAGGGTACTCTGAAAAGCATCTTATATAAATAATCCTTTAGCTGAACAGACCTCTTCCCTCTCATTTTCACTGCTGTAGTGTTAGGTGTATGTGCCACTTCACAGATTGTGTTTTTGAAATTGGGGTCTTTGAGTCCAGTTCTCAGTGAATCCTCCTCTTCCTTTTGGAAGAAAGGCTTCCAGTTTCATAACAGCAAGAAGGCTCCTTGTCTGTGACCAGCAAACCTCAAGCCTGTTTCTCTAGCTCTTGTTTTCAGCTTCTTGATTTTAATGAGGCTTATCAAGGCCCCCCACTGTGGCATGGTGGTTGTTTTTTTTGTTGGGTTTTTTTTTTTTAATACTTCTGAGTTTTTAACACTTGCAAGCACATGTTCTGTTGGTCAGAAATCAATTTTTTAAGTATACCTTGCATGGAAATTGGTATAGTTTAAGAAACATAATACTGGAGCAGGACGTGCTATGGACTATGTGCATTACTGGTTTACATTCTGTGCTTCTGAATTCTAAAACCATACAGCAAGCAAACTGTCCTGAAAAAACGCTTATGGTATACTTCCCTCCCTGACATCACCCCCTCCTCCCCACTGTTCTGATATCCCAGGAAAAATATGTATGTAAAGGTAGAAAATACCTTCAAACTTTTGCTGAAACCTGTTCTATTCAATGCCGATGGTGATTGCTAAAGAAGTTGAGAAAATCTGCTAGTGTATTGTGGTGGTCTGACCCACAGTAGGATCACATGGTCCTGCACTCACTCCCCCCACGTGGTGAGATGGGATGGGAGTCACAACAAAGGAGGCACAGGATTAGGAATGAAGGACAGGGATGACTCTCTCACTAGTTATGGTCACGGGCAAAACAGACTCAACTTGGGGAAGAAAAATCAATTTAATTCATTGCCATTTCATCTAACTAGACACAACAACCACATTTTACACCACCTTCCCCCACCCCTCCCTTCTTTCTGGGCTCAAATCACTTTGCTCCTGATTTCTCCACCTTCTCCCCACAGCGACACAGGGGACAGGGAATGGGGGTTCAGTCAGTTCACCTCTGCCGCTCTCCCCGGCATGGAAGTCCAGGAACAAGATCTTCCAGAGTAAGTTTCCCATGGAGTCACAGACCCTTTTGGGCTCAGCTCCCGGCTCCAGCATGGG
>NW_010307584.1:2631-5400 GCF_000700745.2 Antrostomus carolinensis | reverse complement strand
GGGGGGCGGGGCGGGGAAAGAAGAAAAAAAAAAGATTTTACAAGATCAAGATCACCTTGTTTGAAAAGCTGTTAAGAGCAAAGTGTGCACTGAAGTGTATATATTTGACTGCCTTATAAATAAAGACAAAGAACCTCTGGTGTTGTGAGATGAGGCAATATTCATCAAACTCAGAATCATTCAGAATTGCCATCAGAAGTTCTTAAATTCCTCTAGTTACTATTAAATTCCACTGCCACTCCACGTGGTATAACCTCAGTGAGTTTTTAGAGGTTTCTAGCACATCTAAATTCAAGACAAAATCTCAATTCAACCACAGCAGAAGTATCAAGTTGCACCATGTGAAGATCTCTATCACCATGCTGCTTTCCCTCTCCCATCAATCACTGGTACTACAAACAGTCTGTGGATCTATGAAGGGCTGAGTATCCACCTGTATCAATCCTTCAGACAGGTACTGAAACAACTGTCCATTTTTAAAATGTGTGCCCCAAGAATAAAAAAGTCAATTACAAACTCTCACAGCGTTATTTACATCTCATTTTTCTTCAAGACTGTTGGGGAACAGAGGGACATACTACAGGAAAAGTGACAATGACAGTAGTTTGTGTAGAAGGTAGCAAATATGATCTGGATGAGAACAAAAGGCCCATGCACCCATCTGAGCCAGGAGGACAGAGGTTGAATACTTCATACTTTCCACAGTCAAGATATCTTCTCATCTGCTTGAATCAAACTTTACGGGTCTTCCATTGATATTGTAGGTACTTATGTGCATATAAAACAGGGTTCAACTCCTATTATTTTTGTCATTTAAAAGTCCAGTTTGAGCTAATTCTCTGTACTTCTTTATAATAAAAAAAAAAGAGACAGTTTTGAGGAGCAGATCATCATACATACTTTCACACTTAAAATACAGAGAGCTCATGAATGTGAGTATTTAGAAGACTGGGCACTTAGTTGTCTTTATCTTCAGGGAAGTACTATCCCAAGGAAAGCTTGACTCTTACAATTAAGTCTGTAGGACAACATGAAATTTCATTTGAAATAAATCCTACACACAGAACTCATAGCTTGACAGCAAAGAAATAAGATATTGTATCAGCCAGCCCTTAATTAACTGGCATTGAGTAAAGTCATTCCTAAGACAGCACTCAAAATAGTCTCTTAACACTATATGACAGCTGTAATTGTGAGATGAAGCCATCTCCATCCTCAATATTTCAAACCGATTTGAGACAATACCTCTGCATCATGACTGCTGGCTAACGTTCAGTTCTTTAACATCTCTGTTTTTTCCCATTTGGACATGCTCAAAATAGGAAATCTTACCCAATGAAAGGATAAGTGAGACAGTCTGTCTGAATCATGTTCTTGCATATAAACATTGAAAAAAGCCCCAAACTAAACAAACAACTCAATCTGCTAAGACCATATTGAACTGCTTGAAAATCACTCTGTAAAGAGTGAAATGCTCAAAAACCAGGGCTGCAGTCACCTACTGAGCTTTCTCTCCTTTGTGATATCACTACCCTGAAATACTTCTCCAGATGATCTAGACACTGATGACAATGTCACTCAAAATACAAAAAGTTGTTCTCCTTATCAGTCACCAAACATAAAGGAGCTAGAGACCTCTACTTCTAAACACTCTGACTTTGTATTCAGAGTCCAACTCAAAACAATACTGCTATGGTAGAAGTTTTTGAAATAGAAACAGGTCTGGAAACAACACTGATATAGGATATTATCAGGATATACATAGGATATAATTTTAGGATATATATAGGATATTTCTTTGTAGGAAAAAATAATAATTTATACAGATGGTGTAAGAAACTTACATATAATAAAACAGGCCATTAACATTCACTTTAACTCACAGTACGTTGCAATGTGGCAGTGTGAAGTGTTTCCATAATAAGGAACCTCCAATCAGGAAAAATGACATCACATGTGGAATTATTCTACAGTGCGGCATCTACCTCTAATGATTACTGATTTCCAAGCAGAAAAGAAGAGTGGTCCATCTGCTATCCCATTGTCAGGGAGCAACAGTAGTAGGGGAGCCCTACGAAGAAAGGTGAGCCAGGAGCCGAGGGTGACAGAAAGGTGAACCAGGAGCCAAGGGTGACAAAAAAAGGCAGGCAAGGCATTGCCCTCATCAAGAAGGTCATGGTCTCTCATTGTCTGAGCAAGGAGAGCACAGTAGGTCAAATAACAGCAGCCATCATAATTCAAGAACCTAGATGTCCAGGGAAATCTGTAGTGATGTGACAGAGAGAAGATCAAGCCACAAAGATGATAACAAGGCAAGGTCAAGATCAGTAGGGCACAAGCTTACTTATCTCAGGCAAGGATATAGGACAAGGGCTTGACCTTAAATGTAGTTCCTACACATCCCCAGGGAGGTTTCTCATAAACATATATACTGTTTTCTAGTAACCCCATGACTACCTCTTTCCAAAGGGCAAATCTCACCTTCCTAGAGGAAGTGCCTTAAGAGAAAGGAAATTGGATACTGAAGCATATCAGGTTGATTTATTAGCAGATTGTTACAGTGCGTTTAAAAGAAATCTAAAATTGGTCTTGCCTTCTGACTAAATCCATTAGAGAAATCCATCAGGCTTGTATCATGCTCATTCTGCACAGTGAGAATTGCAGATCTGCAGATATGTAAAATTGCAGAGCTGCAGAATTGTCAGCTGTGGTCATGGAGCTGGAAGAAATTATCGTCACCCACAATATTACTTTCCACTTGGAGTCTAT
>NW_010307584.1:0-2592 GCF_000700745.2 Antrostomus carolinensis | reverse complement strand
AAACATGGTAGCCATGAATGGGAAAAACCTCAGACAACATGTTGCTGTGGTACAACACTAAAGCAACTACAGGGAAAAAACAACAACAACAAAAACACACAAAAAAACAAACAACAGGGTGGAGTTAAAAATCCAAAACCTGAAAAGTAACTGCCCACTGGAATGGAGTGGTAACTGACAGAAAGAAGCAGTGTTGATTAACAATATATATTAAAAATTAAGAATGAGATCAGTGAAACACTACACAATGCACAGAACATCGTCAGATATATTTGCAAGAAATTGGTGCAGAACTGAACCAGATCTAAGGGATTAGTGTGGAGGAAGTAATGCAGCTAACCAATTAGAATAACAAGGAGCAAAGGAAATTGGAGCTGATAAAGCTTGTCTGGGTGTGAGAGACATGAGCTAATGACACTAAAACATGACAGAGGGGCACATTGAGGAATAGGTGAATGAATAATGACTTGGTCTGGTGGAAAGGCAGCCTAAGTAAGACAATGCTACTAATGCTAAAACCTCTTGTATGTGTCTGTAAAGCAAGTATTACCATAAAAAGGTAGCAGATTGCAGAGCCCAGCTTAGTACTATAGGGCAATTGTCACAAATGTCTGGAAAAAACAAAACAATAAGCTGGTGATGGAAGACTGTTTGCTCACATGGCCATATGCATCTTCCTGTAGCCATCAAGTCAGGGAATCTGTTGAACATGTTGGTAGACATTTCAACAAAATTGGGAGTTACAGAATAGCAATTAAATACCACAGCCAGAGCAAATAAAATGAGACAGAAAGGGGATCACATTTAGCACGCAGGTGGGATGTTCCTCACTTCTCTGCAAACAAAGCACATGCAACCAAATGCACCTGAGAAAGATGATGTCTCATTCTTCCAGCAACAGGAAGTACAACAACCAATTTAAGACCAACAAAGATTGCAAAGATTGTATCAAGACATCCCTTGAGTTAAACTGATTTCTATTTCCATTTACAATACAACAAGAAGGATTAGTGTTTCCAGCAGCAAGGGTCTTCTTGCTTGGAGTTCCTCCACTCAAAAATATCATGTAACCCTTGATTTGGCATGGTATGGAATAAATTCATGACAGAGGAACAGAGTCTAGAACATAGTACAGAGTTAGGAAAAAGATCACAAGAAAAACAAAAGAATAAACAAGAAATAAGTTAATGTTTTTTATATGTTCCTGAAGTTCTCTGCTTGCTACCCATGGAGTATACAGCTCAAGAGACAAAGGAAAGAATAAATTCTTCTAACTAAATTCAATGCCTCTTAGTTTGTGGAGTAACTACAACATAGTTGAGGCAAAATTACGGTTCAGTGAGAATACACACAGGAATTCTGATGGTATTAGATATGCTAATATCTTAATAGAACTTTAAAGAAAAATAGAGTACGAACTTGTCAATTTGTCAATGAAATACCTATCTTTATGATCTCATTTGTCTGTGCTCTGAGTCACCACTAACATCACATTTGCTTACACATGTACCTTTTGGATAATTCATCACTAGTTAAAGCCTAATTCACAATTTCCAAAAGTACATGCATACTAAATCACTACAGAATTGTCTCCTGACAAATTGCTGACATACAAAACTAACACATAAGCTTAATCTTTAATTTACTCTCTGGGACTACATTACATATTTACAGAGAGCTCTCACGTGAGTGGCCACATTATGCCACATATCAAGTCGTCAGCAACATCAGTCTCAGCTCAAGACTCAGCACTGACAGCAGTAACTATGAGAAGTAAAGCTCATCCAAGCACTGCATTAAGCAAGAAGGCACAAACCTCATGAGAAATTTCTGGAACCAAATGGAAAGTAAACAGATGTTAATAATTCACTGTGCATTCGTAAGCCTCTTTCAAGAGCTGGCTGGAAAATGGAGAACAAATATCAGCACAGTACTGCAGCCCACGTTTTATTCAATTGAAAAGAAATACATTCAGCACTAAATCACAGAATCACAGAATGGTGGGGTTGGAAGGGACCTCAGGAGATCATCTAATCCAACCTCGCTGCCAAAACAAGTTCACCTAGAGCAAGTTGTACAGGACTGCATCCAGGTGGGTTTTGAACATCTCCAGAGGTGGAGACTCCACAACCTCTCTGGGCAGCCTGTCCCAGTGCTCTGGCACCCTCACAATAAAGAAGTTTTTCCTCATGTTTAAGTGCAACCTCCTGTGTTCCAGCTTGTGCCCATTGCCTCTTGTCCTATCACTGGCCACCACTGAGAAGAGTCTGGCCCCATCCTCTTGACACCTGCCCTTTAGATATTGATAAACATTCATAAGGTCCCCTCTCATTCTGCTATTCTCCAGGCTGAACAGACCCAGCTCTCTCAGTCTTTCCCCATAAGAAAGATGCTCCACGCCCTTAATAATCTTAGTAGTCCTCCGCTGGACTCTCTCCAGAAGTTCCCTTTCTCTCTTGAACTGAGGAGCCCACAACTGGACACACTATTCCAGATGCAGCCTCACCAGGGCAGAGTAGAGGGGGAGGAGAACATCCCTCAACCTGCTGGTTACACTCTTGTTAATGCACCCCAGGATGCTATTGGCCTTCT
>NW_010307583.1:0-12798 GCF_000700745.2 Antrostomus carolinensis | reverse complement strand
AAAACCTTGCCATGCAAACCCAATACAAACAACTAGATGCTAGTCACTGTGAGATATCTAACACAAGGCAAATAATTTCAGTATTCACCTGCTAGAAGTGACTTTTTTCTTTTATTAGGATTACCCAAGAACAGATATTGTGCTTCAAATATGTATCTTAATCTGAATGTGTTGAAACTGTAATTCTGAGTTCTTTTTCAAAATCGTCAAGGATATGCAGAATTGCTCCATGCTCATGAGTGCACTTGACATTGCCTGGAACCATGATCTGAACCATTGAGCTGTGACAAAGTCTGGACTTTTAAGTAAATATTGTTCTTCACTCCTCTGTGTCTCAGTTCCTTGCAAATGAAGCAGATACAAAGTTGTCCCCTTCACTTCAGGTTAAGAAGATAAGTTCTTCATTAGTTTTTATGAAAGATATCAGGTGCTGTGATGCGAACAGCAAAGAAACAACAAGAAGTAAAAATGTAATTCTGGATGCAGAATTTGAATGGGTCAGGGTCACTCACTGAGAAATTCAGATAGCAGTACTATTTATTCACTGACTCTCTTCTTAAAGACTATTAAGATATATATGATAGAAGCTGCACAAGCAGTTTCTTATTTTTTGAGTGCTGCATTCTGAAAATGTTAGCCACAACACATTAAAAATCCTTTTCAGTCAACTTCCTTTGTGAAGAAACTAAGAAGCTGACAGGAGGTGTATATTTGCATCTCATCCCAGCATGGTGCTGGCTTTCGGCCAGAGCAGGCACCAAAAGTCAGGCATTCAGAAGCACTCCTTAGGGTATACATAGCCTGTAGGAGCAGGGAACTGAACTCAACTGACTCAAAAGCCTCTTCAATTCTTATGATAGCAATCTAGACATAAGCACTTTTATCCACAAAGCAGTAAGAAATGCTTAACAGCAACAAAACATTTGCATCTGATTTTGGATACAAGGAGCCTGGACTAATCGGTTTCTTCACACACCGAACAGTTAGAAAAGATGCAGGTTTGCAGATACCTTTAAAGAGACAAACTGAATACACTCTTCTCTTGAACAGCTGCAGTGTAGTTTTATGATAAGCAATAAAATCAGACCCATGTTGGCTAGTAAATTACTTTGAGATATTTCTATTTGATAGTTTTGTTACACTGAAACTGCTGCCTAGCAGTAGCCAGTGCTGCAAACCCATACACAATTATTTCAAAGATGTGATTTCAAGGAACATATTTTACTTTGCCTTCATGGAGATACACAGTAAAAATTTCACTTTAAAATTCCAGTTTTCTTTATATGGCCTATAGGGAAGTTGCCTATAGGCAACAAGCAGTTGCCAAGGAAGTACTGCAAACATCTCTTAGAGAAATACGTATATCCCACTGTACACATCTGAACTAATAATCACATGTATTATTAGCTGCATGCTGACAATAAGCTTGGTGCTTTGCCATTTATATTCTGCTGTTGCTGAGCTTGAAATGAAGATCTAATGATGGCAAGTTATCAGGAAAGAATAACTGTTGTTCTTTGCCTAGAAAATATCCCAGTGTTAATTTTACCATGAAAAGCAGTCAGTTTGCAATTGTAACAGGAAATCAGGTAGACCTCAGAAAGATTCTATCTCACTGTCTTGCTATATCAGTACATAACTTTCTATGTGATTAAAATAAAATCGAACAAGGAATAGTTTTTGCTAGTAGTGGGTTTTCTTGCCTTTTAAAACTGAGTTCTGTCAGAATACAGTATAAGACACAGATAAAACTTTTGAGTTATTTTTATTCTTATCAGAAAGTGTCCAGAGCATCACCATTCATCACCAGAACAGTGTGTAAAATGTATTATCTTCTCTAGAAGCACCCTGAGTGAAGTGAAGGGTAGATGAGACCACACTTTATAGATGCCCATCTCCTTCTATTTGTTACAGCAAATGTTACAGTCCCAAGTCCATCAGTCTGAAATAAGGAACAGCACAAAGAGAATTCATGATTACAGAAAAAATGACTGCCACAGAACTGAGATACTTCAGTAATGTAATGAAGTAACTATTTATATAATCAATTTTGGGAAAATTCAGATATGTACTTGAATGTTGCAAATCCATCTTTTTTGTCTATTATGTACATATGTATTTGCAAACATATAGACACATACTTCCAGTTTCAATAAAAGGTACCTAGACTCTTAATATAATTTGTATTGGACAAATAAAAAAATATGTTAAATAATAAACCCCAATAATCCAGGGATTACTTATAACCCAACTTCCCACTCAAGCTGAATTCTAAAATATGAACATAATCACTTGATTTTTCCCATTTGATCTCATGAACCCTCCAGTCCTAGCTACACACTGACCCCACTCTGTGATAAAAGGCCATCTGTTCCAGGAGACAGCCTGTAACCAAGTCATCTGGGCACTCCGTTAGAGATTCATTCCTCCCCTGAAGCAGCACTGGAACCTAAATCTCCTACTTATTAAGCAGACACTTCTGGCAAAAGCCATCACCCTTTTAGGTGAAACTTAAAGCAGAACTGAGTCCTGAAATCTCAGAGCATCTCTGACAGAGTCCTTGCAGGACCTAAGAACAGAGAGGCCTGTTTCTGGTACCCATGTTTCAGAACAGTACATATTTAGGTTGAATTCAGACTTGACCTGTACAAATTTAGCCACTTCAGGATTTTTTCTTTGCCTTAAATGTTGGCACTTTGCGTATCCCCCTCTCAAAACAAACCAAATCCTTCCCTGAATTGCTTCTATGAACAAATTCCCATGAATGTTCCCATCTCCCTTTGCTTGGTGCTTCAGGTTTTCAGGAGTTTTATATATTATGGCACTGTACAGTTAACAGTCAGAGAGATGTCTCAGTAACCATTCCTTGCATATGGAATGGCTGGCTAAACCAGACATTAGACAGAGAAGAGTATAAGGAAAATGAAGTCTCTCTGACAGACTTAAATGCCTGCTGAAGAAATACCTTGAGAAGCATTTGTCCGTGAAACTACGATTCACAACCCAGCTTTATCTTCATGCTGTGCCAACACCACCTTACCTCTGAGTATGGACATCTGAGGGCACTTCTCAGTCCCGTATAAGTAATTCGATCCTAGTGATCATGCAGCTTCTTCATTCAGACTGGGACTGTATCTAATCACCAACATGAAAAATGCCAAGGACTTTGAATCCCTCCTCCAGGGAAGCACCTGGTAAGAAACTCCACCCCAACCTTTCCCTCTTTCCCCTACTACTAAGAATTCCCACATTAATTTATCATATTTTCAATATGCTACATCAACAGTCAAATACTGATGAATTAAGTGAATTGATGAAATGGCTTAGAACCAAGTGCTATGAATTTGAAAAGGGGGCATGTTTGAATCAGACCATCACTGCAAACATAGAATCATAGAATCATCACAGAGTCACAGAATCATAGAATCATAGTGCTAACAGCAAGATGGTGCTTGAACAAGATTACCTAATGAAACTCTGATGAAAGATCACTTAACTGGGGTTGCAACTATATGTCATCAGTTCAGACCACATTGCAGGAGTGTTCTCATTTTACTCACTGGTGTCAGAAAGCAGATGCTGACGCATTATGAACTTTCTTCAGTTGCTGAACCTTAGGCATAATCCCATATTGCAGGCAACATCCTGACCTCAGCTATTAGTGCTTTCCACAGTCCACAGCTGGACAGTGGTTACTGATGTACCTTGACGTGATGTCTTCAATGCCTAAGAAATTGCAAGTAGCACCAAACACAATCATGTATCTCCTAGCAACAGAGGCCACCACAGAATCACAGAATCGTAGAATGGTTTGGTTTGGAAGGGATCATTAAAGGTCATCTAGTCCAACCCCCCTGCAGTGAGCAGGGACATCTTCAACTAGATCAGGTTGCTCAGAGCCCCGTCCAGCCTGACTTTGAATGTTTCCAGCAATGGAGCTTCTACCACCTCTCTGGACAACCTGTTGCAGTGTTTCAACACCTTCATTGTAAAAAACTTTCTTCCTTATAGCTAGTCTAAATCCATGCTCTTTTAATTTAAAACCATTGTGTCTTGTCCTATGACAAAAGACCTTGCTAAAGTGTGTTTGTCCCCATCTTTCTTATACCCCGCTTTTTAAGTACTGAAAGGCCACAATAAGGTCTCCCTGGAGCCTTCTCTTTTCCAGGCTGAAAAATCTCAACTCTCTCAGCCTTTCTTCATAGGAGAACTGTTCCATCCCTCTGATATTTTCTGGGGCCTTCCTCTGGACCTACTGCAACAGGTCCATGTTTTTCCTGTGCTTAGATGCAGTACAAAAATCTACAACTCTGAAATTAAAAGTATCAGTGACAGCTCTAGTCTTCCAGTATAACAGAACATTCTACTGCAGCAGTAAAATTAATCTGTGTAGGTGACATGCATTTCTTAGAGGCTAATTCAAAAACTCTCTCCCTACCCTCTACCTTCACCCTCCAGAAAAATGTGCCATTACAGATCTCATCTGCTGCTGCCCCCAATGCAGAGTGCAGTTCTTTTACCTTGCCCTCTCTAACAAATACATCACAAAATGTAAATTTTTTAAAAATAATGAAGAAAGAATAGCTAAAACTCTACAAAAGTCCTTACTTTCTGCTACTCCACTTGTGCTGTTCTCCTGGAAGAGGAGAGGACAACAAACTGTATGCAGCAGATGCATAGTCACAGTAATGAATACTTCTCTGGAAGGTGTTTAGGCACTTTGAGATTAAGAAATAAGTCTATAAACCTACATAGGATAGGACAGGACAGGACAGGACAGGACAGGACAGGACAGGATAGGATAGGATAGGATAGGATAGGATAGGATAGGATAGGATAGGATAGGATAGGATAAGATAAGTTTTCAGGTCTCTGATCTACTTGGATATTCTTTGTGCTATCATCTTCCTTCTTAAGCAACACTATTCTTTTGAGAGAAATACAATACCACCCTGCATGTGTTGAGAATCATGTGTATTGACAACAATTCCATTCTACATTGTTATCATGTAACTGACTGATTTCTTATGTAAAGATGTTTTTAAATATGTGCCTTCTAACTGAAGGCATTCTGTACCCTAAATTTCCATGAAAGTTTATAATAAACACAAATAAGACAGCAGCCAGTCTTCAGGCCACTGACTGTTTGACATCTGTGACTCTTGCACTGAAAAAATGTTATTTAGTCTGAAAGAACCAAAAACTATCCCATAGGAATTTGGTAAAGTATATGTGTTTATGTATCCTCGCCTAAACAAGCCCTGTTTGCTGGAATCTGGGAGAAGCTAGTTTTAAGAGCTATTGATTTATCTGTCATTTTCCATCACTCTTTTTGGATTTTGCTTTAAATCTTAGAACAATTTCCTTGTTAGACTCTCAGAATTAATCATGTGCCCTTTGCTTTCTGAGCAGAGCTGAGCCCACCTGAGCACAGGCCCTGAGCCCTCCATGCTTGGCATGCAGCTCTGGACTTCATACTGCTAATGTCTTCTTAATGTGTTTCTACTTGGGCACATTCTGGAACGCTGCTGGTTGTGCACATTTTCTATCTTGAAAAAGAATAATTGTGTTATCACTTTAACTGAAATAGTAATATTCATTTTTTTATTTTATGTTCTCAGATGAAATTTCTTATCAAATCAACCCTCTAATAAGTAAGGAAGTAATTTCAAAAATTATTTTAAAAATAAGATCTCATTAAATATCTCCTGAAGACTTTTGTTAACAATGAAGTTTCTCTAGTATTTTTATATTTATATGCATGAACACACATAGGTACACTTCTTTTTTAAATTTAAATATTTTAAGATGTTCTTTTAACATATACACTACTGTAGTATGTGTCTTTCTTACCACTTTTACTACATCATATTTACCTAGAAAGGATAAAATTTACTTTAAAAACATATCCAGGAAATGTATATATGTATATATATATATAATCCTTTTAGCTGTTTTCTTAAAATTGTGCTAGAAAATACTTTCAAAAAGCTCATTTTAGTTATTGCATACTCTAAGCTGTCAACTAGCTCTGGAGAGCAACATTCACATATTCTCACCAGCTGAGATTCTCAGCCCCTGTATTTAAAGAGTGATAGAATTCATTCTCTGATCCCATCCAAGGAGATGAGAGAGAGATGACAGTAAGTAATAATAGCAAGAAAAATGCTTAGGGAGTAAAATAGATTAGATTAGATTACATTCCATTCCATTCCATTAGATGATAAAGCACTAAAGAAAGTGAGAAGTACCTAGATGGGAAAAAGTAATACAGGAAAGGAGAGAGAGAGAGGGAAAGGGAAGGAACTCTGTAAAAGGCAAGTAAGGAGTGAGAAAAATCTCACAGACATAAATTAAACTGAGAAGAAATTCCTGAACAATACAGAAAATTTTCTTTCAAAACCCAGTTATTAAGATAAAAATATTTGTAAATATTTCCTGCAGCAAAGGTGATTACTGAACAGGAATAGAGAAAAAGAGATGGTCACAGGAGCTTTAGTAAAAGATAATGTTTATGGTTGTTGTTTTTGAAATTGTAGTAAGCATACTTCATAAAATATTGAAAACTATGAATCTGTACTGCTCTGACCACATATAGCACACACACAAAGTGTGAATGCTTTCTCACATTAAATAAGAAAGGAGTGGCACCCCAGTCCAAGCCTGACTTGACATTCCTTTAGGATAGTACATATCTCCTTCACTTCCTCTTTGAAAAGTTGACAGTTATGCACTTCTACCTTAAGAGCACCACAGTCCAGTTCTTTGCCTGTGAACAGACCTGACAGGCACCTGGGCTTAAAGGAAAAAATTCAGTGTCCTTTTTTAAGACAGTCAGGAGCTGTTAACTCCAAATTGGCTGACTGTCTTATCTCTGGCTTCAGGATAAAACTATCAAAGTGTCAGAATCTTAAGCTGTTGACAGAACTATCGATTGAATCTTTAAAGTCTTTAAATTACTCAAAATGCAAGAGAGGTTTAGGGACTTCTCAGTTAAAAACTAGAGCTCTAAATTGCTGTGAAAACACTTTTAAGTGCAACCTCAATTTCTGTTCAAAAAGGCTCAGAACTAGAATTCCCCAAAAATAAAGTTTACTGGGCATTTTTGTCTCCTGTAGTGTTTTGATATTAAATGAAGTTGGACACACCATGTAAATCATTAAGAATCTATCCACTGAATATTGACATTGTTCATTAGACATATCATTTGCGTAGTAACACTTCATTAATTATAGAGCTCTTGAATAATGGAAATAATTGTCAAATATTATATTAACTTGATAATGGTAAAAATAAAAAAACAGTATTAAGTAATTCCTGTAATAATTTAGCACAAAAATATTTTTGAATGAAGCACTATCAGATAAATAGTAACAGTTTACATATAAGAAATTATTAGTTTTTTCAGATTACCTCTCTCTTGGACCTTTATAGAGTGGTATTATGCAATGAAAGACCAAAGACAACAAAGCATGCCACTTTCAACTCACCATATGCAGAATACTTATTCAGAGTCCTATGATTAAAGTCTTATTAATATAAAATATCTATGTTTAATGTGCCTGGACATATATATAAATATATGTTTTCATAAATGATTACTAGATATATTAAAAATCTATTTAAAACTGCCTTAAAATTTTAATGTATGAAAAGGAATAACTTTTCCTACTTTCAGAAATGTCAGAATAATGTTTATTATCTGTAATAGCTAAACAGCTAATTAAAACATTTTAAGTACTCATACTAGTGCTTTTAGACATTTTTTCTTTAACAAAAATCACAGGTAAATCAAATTGTTAACTTGGAACTGTAGTTAGAGCAGCAACTAAATTTCTTTTTTAATATGGACACTAAATTACCAGGGTTTTTTTCTCTGACTACATATGACAAACTTTTATAACGAAAAAAAAAAATCTATTACAATCTTCATATTAAAAAAAAAAAAGAAGAATTTTAAGTATGTATTTATTCAAAAAGTCAGTTGTAATAGTAGCCAAAGAAAGACTCATTTTCTTTATGTACAACTTTAAAAGTTGTGAAGTACTTACTTTCAGGAGCAACTTCACACCCTGAGAAAATCTCAGGAAAAGTAAATGGCCACATCTCCCATTAATTATGCTCAAATGGTGCAGCATTTTGCCAGATTCACATGCAAGTCTAAATAGTTGGGTTGAATTGGTGGGAAGTGAGAGATTATAGCACTTTACTCATATCTGTCATCAGAGGACACAGGTTAATAATGGTTCACATGCCTCTCTCTGTTTTTCTCAATGTACTGTTTATGTACAGTTCTTTCTGCATGGTCCCAATGTATTCAATAGCCTCCTTTTGAGAGGATGTCTACTAACAGCAGCTAAGGATTTTCCAGCAGTAAGAGCTGAGGTGAAGTGTTTTATGAAGCACTTCACAATTTATGGTTATATAGGTCAGATGTAAGCAGCCATTCATGTTAACCAAACCCTCAATCTTACAGGTTTTCCTTTTTTCCCAAAGATCTACACAATATAGCTAATGACATTGAACTCAGAATGTCTGTCTCAAAAGAACTGAGGGGATAATCCTGCTTACTGAACTCTGAAGGCAATTTTATTGGTGTTCTCTATGTCACAAATTCTATATCCTCTTTCTTCAACCCTAATGGTATCAGATAAATATCATGGTCCACTATGAGAATTTTTTAGATCTGTTTCTTCCATATTTTATTGCACCACTGAAGTATGAATGTTCCTTGATTTGGATATGAATAGGATAAAAATTTTCATTTTAATAGTTCTCATATTAGGCCATTGTTACCAGGGTTGGAACTAATCATCATTATCACAGATGGATCTGGTATCAGTTTTTTCCTTTTGCAGTCAAAAAGAGGTTGGAAATTCAAAGTACTAATAGGAAGAAGTGATACAAGAATATTCATGGTCTTTGATATAGGGAAGAGCTTCAGAACCAAGTGCAGGAGGAAACACCAGGTCTGGTCAGGTGGGAAAGATAAAGTCAAATGTGATACTGAGTGGAGAGCAGAGACCAAGCAGATGAAAAACTGAAACTAGGAACCAGTACAGGGAGCATTTCTGGGAGACATTTCTTGTCAGGAATTGGTAAATGGTGGGAAAATAGTTGTATGTAGGTGAAAACATTGCAACAGTGAAATTTTGCATGGGAGTAAGGCAGAATTGTGTGAACACAGAGGGTTCCTGTCTAAGAAATGAGAGCTCCCAAGGGGATGAAAATGCAGTTTGTAATAAAGAAAATTGTTGCCTTGCAGATTGCTGCCTTATTCATTATAGGAACAGAAGGGAAGGGAGACATGAATAACTGACCACAGGGCAGCCAGTTACTGTATACCAGATGCCTCAGAATAGCTTCACACATTAATGCTCTTACTCTTCAGGTAATAGCAGGTAGTGGACTTTGTAACTTTAACCTCTTAGGCAGTAGAAGGCATCTGAAATGCCTCCTAGGCAAAATTTAGGAGCAATGAAGGACAACCCTGCCTACCTTGCTTAGGTACCTGAGGTGAGATGACCACAGGCACTGAAGGCTTCAAGGAAAAGTCCTGTAAAGGATCTCAGCAAAAACAGGAGTCAAAAGGTCTAACTAGAGCCCTTTGAAATTCAAAAAGTACATGCCTCTGGGCCTAATTATGCTGGTTATCTGGTATATATTCCTTATAATATCCCTCCTTCTCGGTCTATGATTCTGGTATTTAGAATTCCCTAGACCCCTGCCAGGCATTTCCATGTGCAAGCTGTTAAAACGTAACCTGACACACTGATGCTTGTTTCCCATCTCTAGGTGTGGGATGAGCTAGTTCTTGAGTGAGCTAGTTCTTGAGGTCAACATGCTAAACGCCTGGCTGAGAGAATGGGCTATGCATGTAGCTCAAAAGAGGTTTCACAGAGAAGCCTTGCTGAATTCCCAAAGCATCCACCTAAGACAATTTCAAGCATACCTATCCATGTCTCTGTACTATCTAGCTGGTCAGCTTGGGCCTCTTAACCCTCAGTGTCCTCGCAAATGTGAGCTCTAATTGAACACACTCACTGTTTGCCATTGAATGTAAATTATCCTGGGGTTATAATTCAGCCATATGAACTTCACTGTAGACACGATAGATAACTAACAGCGCTGAGCATCACATATCCTGGGTCTTTGCCTCTGTGTGTCATCTTGCAGAAGGTGTTAAAAAGATGCACCAATTAATTTTCATGAATAATTCAGATACTTCAATGAGGAGCACCAAGGAAATACTAATGAGGAAATTAATTATTCTACATGAATAGCAAAATTGGATGTGTTCAGCAAAGATGGCATGTGCTCACTCACTGGCAGTGAGAATACCAAATATTGATTAGTTGTTCATTAAATCTACACCATTCATTCTGACAGACGCCTCTCTGAACTGAATCAGTTCTGTTCCTGCCATTATTCATCCCATCATGTTATAGGCACTTAATTGAGGTGCCTCAACTTACCACTTTTTCCAGGTTCAGTGGGATGAAACAGGCCACCCCAGGGACCATTCAGCTCCTGCAGTGGCAGAATCAGATGTGAAAGTTACCTGCTTCCTGACAGGCTATCAGCAGAATGTTGAATAACTACACTTGAATTTTAGGTATTTCAGTAAGTGTCTAATTTAGGTAGGCTGTATCAGGGCATATGTCCCTATGCAATTAAGTACTATCATAAGACAAAGGAACATTGAGACACAGTTTAGATTACATTGACAATCTGAATTCCAGTATTTCTTAATTTTATGTGCTTCATTCTGCCTCCCAGATAATGTGGGATTTTAATAGTGGAGATTTTTTGACAGTATGTTAGGTCTTATGTTAACTTTTCTGAATGTTTTGTTTTGCTGTCACCTTAGCAGGACAATCAGAAAAAGATCAAGCTGAGCTACATGCCTTTCAACCTAGTCTCTGAGTCCAGCAGTCTCTCATGCCTGTTAGCATTTGTTGTGCACCACTGTTCATTTCCGTGTCCCACCAGCTACATAGTCTCCTTTTCCCATATCAGTAAGTCCCCTTGCATTTTGTTAGTATCCATGTTTCCCGTTCAAACTCATCTAGAAACTTTCTTTTTTTAGAATGTCAGGTATCGCAGACCAAAAATGGTTTCATTTTCATTCTGATTTGAATCTCCTTGTGTTCCTCTTTTTCCTGTCTCCTTTCAGTGCCCTGCCTACTTGAGTTAGTGTGTTGAATGGACCTCCAAGCAGTTCTTTATTAGCAGATTAAGTTTGTATAGTATTTAGTAATGTCTTTTTTTAAAAGAGGACAAGATTATCCAGAGTACCTGTAATGTTATGAAAAGAAAAAAATACAAAAAAGATAAAAGTTTGGTGTTTTCTGACTACAACAAAACCTGTAGGAAACTCTTTAGAGGGCGTGTTATTCCATGTCCACTTACTTCTAGTTTCTTTGTACCTTTCACTGAAGCATTTGATACTGCTCTTCTAGGTTAGAGGATGCTGGTCCACAAAGAAGATGCTTGTGATCAAGCATGATAATTCCTATGACTCAGAAATTTATAAACTCATTGATGTACTACTGATCCTCAAGTACTCATATTAAGTTCAATTGAGTAAAAACTTCAAGAATAGGATATAACTTATTCTTTCTAAAACAAAACACAATACTATAAAGAGATTCTGAGCAATAATCAAAATGAATCTCAACAACTCAAAAGTTATGGGTTTACAGACAAATGAGAGAGGCTGGACTTCAATATCTGTAAGAATCTCTCCTGTTTAAGGTATATAAAAAGTTCACATTGCTAAGGAATGATGAAACTGAAGTCTGAGTATGGCAATTGCCATTGTTGATGGAATAGAGAGCTTGGCACATTTATTTATTTTTCACAGTCTTACTGAAATACTGAGTCTCTCATTATTAAGCATGTTCCATCATTAATCCTTGAAATTCTTTTAAAACATAGGAGTTGTAAGCTTCTGGAGTGGAAGTGTGGATGCCAGCAAAAATAACAAGCTGTTATATTGTAGATATATGTGACTTGATGGCTCAGTCTCTCAGCTAAAATGGAAAGTTATATTGTTCATGTTTTTCATCCTTCACTCATTGCTCAGTTTGTCACCCTAATTTGTAAATTAGAGTGATACAAAAATAATCATTAACGAGTCTTGCTTGTCAATGACAAATAGAAAAACTCATTTTTTTCTTGTTTATACCTCATAATATACATACAAAGCAGGTAGAAATCATTATACTGGAAGTTACTGATAACACCTAAGAAATTACAGATTTATCTTCAGGATTTCTCTATTTGACTTGAAGAATATCTTCATGAACTAAAATGCGGAGTTATAGAATTGACTTTTGTTTTTGTGAACTATTTTAAAAATTGTTGTCATAAAGCAATATCTCCTTTTACTCTGCCCACCTTCCACAAAGCACAGCTATTTCACAAATCATTTATTAACAATTAAAGTAAAAGTCATGTTTTTCTCCTCTTGTGCTCACTGTAGCCATCCAATGGAGCACAATGAACAGTAAAGAAATTAATCTGATTCATAAAGAAAAGCTGAGAAGCTTCCTAAAGTGGTATACAGAGATGGCAGAGGAGGAAACAAAGTATGCAGCTATTCATCTTTCTATCCTTTTTTTTTTTTTTTTTTTTTTAAAGGAGTAAGGAATTTCTTCGTTTTGTCCCCAGTATAATGGCAGGGAGGATGGAAGTTTTGCCTTAGTCTATTGGCTTTACCTGGCAAGGTTTTGTCAGTGGAGTGGGGGGGCAGGAGGGGACATGAGGTGGCTTCTGTGAGAAGCTGACAGAAGC
>NW_010307582.1:0-6103 GCF_000700745.2 Antrostomus carolinensis | reverse complement strand
AACTCTCCTCAGATTTGAACCCAGGTGAATAGGGCCCAGAAAACTTTACCTTAAGCAGCTTCCAGATCTCTCCACGGAAAACCCACAGGTGGCACAGCCCTCTCCAGGGCACATTCCCAGTTCTCAGCCCTGCATCTTGCTGTCATGGGTATTGCCTCCAGAGAGCCTTTCCATCGAGTGTCTCCTTGACCTCACGCTGTTAAAGTTATTTTCACTCGATTGGCTCGGATGCTTTCCAGAGGGTTGATCATTATTGTATTGCTATGAACAATCCTATGGGGTTCTTCAGTGTTTTCAGCTTACTACTCCTTCATATAAGTCAGGGTCAGAAGATACAATTAAAGCTTTAATCATTATTAGATCTAAGAAGGGAATTGGTCAATTTGAAGCTGTTCAATCTTGGAAATTCTTTTACATGTTCCCTGTGCTGCTCCTCAGCTCAGTATAATATAGTTTTGTATATTTATATTCTGATTTTGGAGGGATTAACTCCTGGTGTTCTGCAGCATGAAACATGAAGGTCACCGTAAGAAATGAGCTCACTTCTGGCCAAGTCTGCTGAGCAGCATTTCCAAAGACACCTTCAGCATAAAAACTAGGAACGGGCTTATAAAAACCCCTTGGCTTGACAAAAAGCCTCCTCTTCCCTTCCCTCACTTATTGCCCATTACTCACTTCACGTGACAGTTTTGTGTTTCCTCATCCTCAAGTCACTCATCAAATGCAAGGAAATTCCACTACATGCTGGATCTTTAACAGGAGTCACCGAGTGGTAGGAGGGAGTGGATCTATACCACAGTGCATTCTGGACACAATGGATTTGGCCAAGAATTACACTCAATTAATTAGGAGTAAATCTCCTACATCCTCGTGAGGGAGGCAGATGATCAGGAAAAGAGAGGATGGAAATGGCTTAGGCGCTACAGCATGCTGTAACTCTCAGGCAGCGTTGCCAAGAAGGAGCAGAACAAAACTGAAGGATGGGAATGTGTTGGAATTTAGAACCACTCCCTCCAATGAAAACATGAAGAAAGGACATATTGGAAGCAGGAACAGAGAATCTGCTAGCATTCAGAGAAACCTGCTGCTTAGTCAGGAGTAGAGAGGTTGTCGATGCCCCTTCAGAACTGCCCTAAGATGCTCACCTATTTAGCCCTTTAGACCTGCAAAGAAACAGCTGCATTCAACCTCTAATAAGATTTAAAACTGTGCAAAGATATAGTGGGTTTTGCAGTTGTCTCCTCTATGGCGGGTCCTCTTTTGGAACTATTTCCTTCTAGCCAAGATTCCCCGTTTTTCTGGCACATGTAATGACGTTTTTGTGAGAGAGGTGTATCTCAGATTCTCAAAAGCTTCTCATTGCTACATGGTCCTCTGCAAAGTGGAGAGGAAGATCAAGAAGGAAATTATACCAACATAACTATGGCAGTTTAGATAGGTGACATATCTAAAGGTAAGGTAAAATAGATTTTGAACTTGTGTGGGCAAGTCTGAAGTACTTGTATATACCTAAGTCCACTGTTTAACACAAGTCACCTTCTGACCCTGACAGAAGCAAGGTTCTGCAAGTCTATGATTCCCTACAGAGTCTTGCTGTCTTGATTTTTCCAGATTATTCTGTATTGATCTTTCTGAAGAAGAAGCACTTACCATCTTCTAAAACGGTGTTGGCTCTGGAAGTCAACCTATTTCTCCTGAACTGGTAGGACTACTGTTCATCAAAACAACCTGAAATATCAATGCTTCCTCCATAGAGATCATCAGTGAAAGCCTAAAAAGAGAGGTAGTTAATAGCAATCATACCTAGAGCTGGTTTAATACTCAAGCTGTAAGGAACAGGAGTAAGATCAAGGAATTCCAGCAGATTTGCTTAAATCCTGTAAATCCGACTTAGGAGGGTAGAACAGCTAGTCAGCTTTTCTTTAATTCTTTCCCCACCACGCAATCATATACAGGTCTCTGCAGCAATGTTCTTAACCAGTGGGCTCAGTACCAGAACTGTTTTATTTTATTCCCCAGCAACACCATCATGGGGTGGTACAAGCCCTGGACTCTGAGAGGACAGTGTCATTCACCGCAGTTACACACGTGAACTATTAATGATCCCCAACATGAGCATGTCACAGAATGTGTTTAAACATCCAATATGAGCTTAACAGTAAGATACAGGGAAATGGCAGCAGCTCAAATTGGACAATCAGTAACTAGGTTTTTTGGTTACAGCATGGGATGGTTGAGCCAAAAGAACTGCTAGAGTACTTTTAAAAGAAGCACTGTAAAATCTGTGTACAATTTTAAGCTTACAGTAGACATGTAAAAGGTCAGAAAAAAACCCAAAATAACTGAACTTGTGAAGCTCACTGTGAAGCAGTTAAAATCTGAAAATAGCTGTCCAGATTATTTGGAGCTGCACAAAATTTCAAAAGCAGAACAAAAAAGTATTAATTTATCTGTTACAGGCTCTTACATAGAATCATAGAATGGTTTGGGTTGGAAGGGACCTTAAAGATCATCCAGTTCCACCCCCCCTGCCATCAGCAGGGACACCTTCCACTAGATCAGGTTGCTCAAAGCCTCATCCAGCCTGGCTTTAAACACTTCCAGGGAGGGGGCATCATAATGAGACAGTTCTTCAGAGAGAGAATTTGGTACATTTAACACAGCTGACAGCTTAAGAGGTGCAAAACTATACTTCTAAGTTTTAATACAAAGAAAGAGAAACCATCAACAGAAGCGAATTTAGAATTCATCGGTTCCTCAATCCTAATTTAACTTGTCTCCTTAAGGAAAAAAATAATTAGCAAGTAGCTCTCCTTCTGAGAGAGCATCTTTTGGACTGGAAATGCAAATTGTCACAAAGCGTTTTCCCACACTTAGATGTGGACATCACATTCTTACTGACCCTGAATCCTCTGAAAGACCCATTTAAGCCATAATAGCAACAACAGAACAAGCTACCCTGTGGGACAACCCACTAATGAGCTACTGGAAGTAACAGTTAAATGAAAATTGCTTCAATAACATGAAAACATACACTGGAGTAATGTTTATGTGATGAACAAGTATTGGCCTGGGGCTCCAAAGAAGTCAGCTCCATGCAAACTCTACAGTCACATACGAGTAATCACACACTCTGTGTGTGCCTGACTCCCCTCTTACTCTCTGCATTTTCTTTACACCCCAAAGAATTAGTGATATAAATGGTTCTATCATTAGTTCTCTGATGCACTGCATTTTTCTTAACAGTTAGGTACTGGTCCTAAAACAATAGGGACCTGCCTGCAGTTTTGTGGTACATAACACAAACAGTAGCAAATCAAAACTAATAATTACATTATTTCAGCCAATGTTTGAACTTTCTCTCCCCCTTTTAGTTTTTTTACCAAAACAACAGAACATTTTGTTGTAGATTATGAGTCACCCAAGCCAAACAACAGTCTTGCATTATTTTATTATAGTACAGACAACAATCGATCTGATGTGGCATCATACCTGTCCCACTGCAAATCAGAGGGCCTAGATCACAAACTTCTACATTAAAGTTATATTTGCTCCTTACCAATGTATTGTGTATTGACAAAGTATTTTGCTGGAGAGTTCCTCCTCATTCTACAGCCTTCTTGTACAGCAGCAGTAATTACAAAAATTTCAAGAGGAACCAAACTGTGTATACATATGTGTAGGAGTACAAGTCATGAGATTACTATCAATTTTAAGTTGGCTCAATGTCTGGGCCTGAGCATTTTTTGATAGCAGCTCAGAAGTTAGGCAGGAAGCTTATACATGAGGAAAAGTCACCCCCTAACTGTTAGAAAAGGTATTTACACGCATTCCTAGAAGATTTTATTTCACACTAAGGACCTGACTCCACACTGTGGCTAGATGAGCAACACACTGCAGAAATCCTAAGACGTAAGACCCCAGAACTGCATGAACAAAGTCAGCCGATGGTCAAGATAGGTGTTTTCCACTCTGGAAACAAAGATCCCTACAGCAGTGCTGACAGATACCACTTGACATCAAATGCTCACTCAAGTCTACTTTTCACTTTTTTACCAAAGACTCCAATTTTATTTGCTTGTCCACAGTCCTCTTAGTAAAGCACATTATACATAACGTGTGATCTGAGGAAACCTCCTCAGGAGCTTGTTCACTTTGCTTGAACTTAAGTTTCCCTTGAGTGACAGGATGTTCTCCTCCTTTTGATCCTTGCGCTCCTTCTGAAAGAGAAAAAGAAACCTCAAAATATTACCTCTGTTTATTTGCAGAGTTGGTGCTCACCCCCGAAGACTACTACTAATTGTACTGGGATGCTTCTTTCAGCATAATGCTGTTTCTTTAAGGAACACTTCAATACCACTTGGCTCAATAATCACAAGGCTTTCAAACGCTGATGACCTTTAAATGATGTAAGCGATGACTGACTGACATCTTGCAGAGATTGTATTCTTCCATATTCTTAGTTAACAATACTGTAAACTTATAGTAACACCACAGATTTTTTTCTTTTTGTTATTCAATTTGATTCTTTGTAATCTACTAAATACATTGTGGACAATTTTTCATTTATGCTGAAGAACAGCAACAGTAAATCGCTACGTATAAAATCATGGTACTGTTACTGAAAAAAAAAAAAAGGGAAATCTGAAATCAGTTTAAGGGCAAGTTTAGTACATGTAGTTACCTTTATTCTGCTTTTGAAACTGACTTGATTTCAAGTTTATCATATAGCTGGAAACCTCTAATTTCTGAACAATATGAAATTTATTTTTCAAAAGAATGTCTAGCCTTCAAAGTCAGAAATAGCCTAAAGAACTCCTAATTTTCAGAGACTCGAGAATAGCTGTAACTACCTCATATATCTTGAAAATTATGTTTGTTGTGAGGAAAACTGAAACCACTGGTTATTACTCAACCACCCTGACTCCGCCCTCACCCCTACAAGCACAGAACGATTTACAGATTTATGACAGATTGGAATTTGGAAATCCTAACTTACCACTCTCCTCCACTGTCTAGATAATGCAGGTACTGGAGTGGTACCCAAGTCAGCTGTTTCTTAATTTTATGAGTCAAAGCAGTTGCAGAAACTTACCTACACTGTACATCTCCCCAGCAACAATATAATCCACATCTCACACCATTCATATCACTTTGCTACTTAACAGCTCCAAATTGTACTCTCCCTCATTCAGAGCTATCATGTAATATGGGGAAGAGCAATGACTGTTATTGCTGAAATTTAGAGATTAAAAACTGGAAGAAATCAAAAGAAATAGCCTAGGTTTGGGTCAACTGACTGAGTGCTACTTCAGGAATGTGACAACATAAAAAAGACTGGATGCAACTGTTGCTTCTTCCTTACTTATAACATAGCAAACATCCAGTCCCTTCCTACAGTCCTTTGTTTCAGTTCTAACTTAATTTTAATTTAACTTCTGCATTCAAAAAGGAAGGACTGTATGTTTGATCTATGTCATCCTGCCTCTCT
The DNA here is from genome assembly GCF_000700745.2 of Antrostomus carolinensis. Taxonomy (NCBI): domain Eukaryota; kingdom Metazoa; phylum Chordata; class Aves; order Caprimulgiformes; family Caprimulgidae; genus Antrostomus; species Antrostomus carolinensis. The sequence continues at coordinate 612 of NW_010307582.1, read as the reverse complement.
CATACAGCTCAAATGGGTTATAACACCAATCAAACTGTTCAGAGAACATTATTACTGTTGGCACACAAAAAATGATTGAGAGCTTCCTCCTTCCCTACAACCAGCCTTTAAGAACACAAGAGGCCTTAATTACTTCTGCCTTTGCCACACAGTCGTAGAACATCCGGATCTCCTCGGCACACGCTGTATCGTTGAAGTCATTCTGTTTCCAGCAGGCCATCATTACTGACATCTCCGTAATGCATGTTGCCTCTAGAAGGAAAAGACACAACCAAAAATCTCAGGACTTTGGGATTTCATGCTCACAGCCCCCACAGTGCATAAGCCACCACAAAGTTCCAGATGGGGCAGAGGCACGTGAGAAAAAACCACCACTGAAGTAAAGATCTCATCTTTGTGTTGGGTAGAGAAGATGCTGCTAGGACAAAGATCTGACCGAGCGCTAAGGTACACGCTGTACGGAGACAGACCAAAGCACTGTGCGTGCAGAACTCGCAGGTGAAATGTCAGAGGACACAAAGGCCGGGCTGCCGTGCGGGAAACGGCTCGCTGGGAAGGAACCCGCGTGCGGGCCCCAGGGCACAAACCAGACCCGCTCCCCGCTGCGGCACC
>NW_010307581.1:0-11434 GCF_000700745.2 Antrostomus carolinensis | reverse complement strand
CCAAACCATTCTATGAAAAAGGGCCAAACCTTGCATGTCTTCTCTACATGTTGGCTTGTATGAGTAGAGGCTGTGCATCCTGGTATTACTAAGTTCAGCTTTTTTTGTTTTAGGAAAAGGTTAGTTGGGAAGAATATAGCCTCGTGCAAGCTTTTTGTCTGAAATGCACAAGAATGACAGACCTAGAATTTTTTTATTAAACAGAAAATATTTTTCTCTTAAAAAACATCATCTGCTTAAATACATAGCTCTATTCTGGTGACACTACTTTTTCTTGAGGCTCTTCCTCATCCAATGTTGGCAATCAGAATGTTCTTTACTGTGATGGTGTCGGAGCACTGGGACAGGCTGCCCAGAGAGGCTGGGCAGGCTCCCTCTCTGGGGATGTTCAAAACCCAACACTTTCCTGTGCAACCTGCTGTAGGGAACCTGCTTTGGCAGGGGGGTTGGAGTGGATGATCTCCTGAGGTCCCTTCTAACCTCTGTGATTCTTTTCCAGGGCACTGCAGTTCTATGGTGTCTTGGCTTTTGTGAGTGCAGTGGTCTTTAGTATTTCAAAGTCAAAGCCAAGTCAATTATTAAATTATTTCCTTTCCCTAGTGCACAAATCCTCACAGCACGGATTTTGTTTAGAAGCAGCTCATGGGCCAGGTAATAACTGGTAGAGATCTGATCAGCTCATCACTTGTCTCAGATGCACTTGATTTCAAGGGAAAGCTATCATATGAATGATTTAAATTACCATTTTACTGTTTTTCTTCTCCCACCCCCATTCATTCATTGTAGTTACCCCTTCTTTTTGAAAATAACCAATAATCAAATTCATAAACCAAGATAATTAAATCATGAATTCTTTCCCCCCAAACCAGCTATTCTACTGTTTTTCTTCCTATCAGTGCACATAAACAGGCAAGACTTCCTGCTGTATTAAATATCCACATTGTTGGCAAAAAGCAAAACTGCTGCAGTTTGCTACTACCTGAATATATTAGTCTTTAATGAAGAAAGTCCGGTAAGTGTTGGCAGGACAGCTGGTGCTCTGAATAGTACTACTTGCTAGCAGCTATGCTTTTTCTTTTGATATTGTGTAAAATAAAGTAATTAAAAGGTTAAAGAAGATTCTTCAGCACTGAGAAGTGATAAACATCACAGAAAACTAAGAGCAGAATAGAATAGAATCTGTAAAGTTCCTTCATGGAGCCTTGTCAATGACCAATCTCCTCCTCCACCCTTTTCCCTTGTTATGCTTTTAAAAAAATATTTAATATTTTAATATTTAATATTTATTAATATTTAATATTAAGCCTTTTGATGCTGTGGGGATATTTGTGCCTGCTTAAGACAAGCAGGGCAAATGTATTGAGCTGGGGCTGTCCCTGCTCCGTGGGCATGAGCTGGCTCCCATGCCAAGAGGAGGGATGTCTACATTGGCACCTCACCAGGAGAGAGGAAAATGTGTCAAGGAAAGTCAGAATAGGCAAGTTGAGACCTCTAAGAAAAGACAATAGCCAAATCTGTGCAATGTGTATGAGAAAGGTTGGGTGTTTAAAAGGTGTTTAGACACCTCACAAAAAATATTCAAGCTTTCTCAGTTAACCCCAGCTGGTCTTGGGGAGGAGTGAGGAGTCAGAGTTGAGTGTTCAGGCCATATTCTCTGTAGCACTGTGGAGGATCTGGGTGATTCCTAGTCTGGCTTTGGACACCAACTTTGAACGTCCCCATTGCCTCCATCTGTAAATTAATTAATAATTCCAGTTTGATCTGTCTAAATAAACTTCTTATAGTGGGCAGTGGTATTTTGATGTGTTGCAATTAAACAGCTGAAGAGAGAACAGTAAAACTTGAAAATGACCTTTTGCTAATGGTCCTCAAGAGTGTTGGAAAGGATTTGTTTGCTTAGTCTGTGACTACTCCCTTGTGAGCAGCTTCACCCTGATGAGTTTAATTGGTCTATAGACATTATTCTCCTGGCTTTATTTAGTTTGGAGGGAAGATGGTGAGGGAGGTGAGCAGTTAGATGGGCTACTTCGTATCTTTGTGTTCTTGTTTTTTTCCTATATATCAGGGTTTTGTGTGCTCTGCAGAGAACACTGGAGTTAAAGTATAAGAAATGCAAGGACAGAGTAAGAAACCTGATTTGGCAGAACTTGAGAGAAAGGAAATAGTTGATTGCTTTGCCTATAAATACCTTATTTAAACTTATTTTACCTGCTGGGATCTTGGATCATATTCAAAATACAGCATTCCTGTTCACCAGAAAAGTGGTGTTATCCCTGTTGTACAGGTGAGGGCTAAATGTCTGAGTAGATTCTCCAGTCTGCGCTTCCCAGGCTTGATTTTTTGTGCTGTTGAGAGCTGCAGAGCCCTTTCACTTGTGTCTGTTCATTTGAAATGGTCTCAAAAAGAGCAGTAACACTTTCAGAAAGTCAATTACATGGTTCAAGGCAGAGAAGAAATGGACCCAGAAAGCTTGTCTGGTTGATTCAATGGTGATTTAAAGCTGTGAGGAAGAGGAGAGACTGGGCAGTGGATATTCATTTGGCCATGAGCATGCAGTGTGATATGGGGATTTGCCATGCTGGTGACAAATGCAATAAAACTCTAATTCCTTCTTCCACTGGCTCTGTTTTTAACATGTGTCCAGCTCAGCTGGAGAAAAAGCCCAGGGCTCTTGACACTCCATCTTCATATCCTAATATTCCATCCACCCTAGGTAGGAAACAAGGCCTGTTGCTTGTGAAGAGTGGATAGACAGTGTTCATACTGGAAAACTCAGCAGTTGGCACCCCTGAGTGTCATTCCAAGCACTGCCCTAAGTCCTCCAGCTGGTTCCTCACTACCTTTCGTACCTCTGGAGGACCCTGTGCAGAGTGAGGCCTTTCTGCTGGGAGGGGAGCATCAGCCCTGGGCTCAACGAAAGGGGTAGTGTGAATACTGGAGAACCTAACCTGCCTGCTCCTCTCCAGAGAGGTGTAAGAACTCTTAGTAATAGTCCTCTCCTGCTGTGACTTTTTTTTTTCTTCCATTGTTGCCAAGGTTTCACTTTAATTCTGTTTAGCACAAAAGCCCCATATGTAAACTTGACCTTGGGGACTTCTACATTGATAACAATGGCTTGTTTGTGTACCTTGTGTTCAGCTCCCACTGGAAGGGATGGGGTCATACAATCTGAGCACAAGGGAACCTGAAGAGAGGTCCTGCTTCACATTAAAATCTGCAGTCAGTTTGGGTCAGATCTTTTCATTTGTAAACTTTGTTGGTAAACTCATCAGTCCTTAACTCACTGTGAAGCTGAAGACCACAGATTCACTCTGCAGAACCCAGCCAGTGTCTGTTCCTGCTAGTGCCTTACATGTTTTTGTGGGTCATGAGCCAACCAGATAGATGCTTAGGTTATGTTATTCACATGTTGTATGCTGTTGGACCCTGAAATGATCTAGATTATTTGCATTAAATAACCAATCATGTATTTGATCACTTCCTAATCAGATAAAAGTCTGCAGTAAATGAAGGAGCAAACACTTTATGCACTTTTTTCTGTTAAAAAAAACTCAGCAACAAAATGTGCCACACTTATGCTACTCACTTTTGTAATGACCATTCTTCCTTGGGGTTTGTTCTTGCAAGGTGTTGAGTGTTCTGGCTGTAATCCAGCAAGATTTAAGCATGTAATTTAACTTCAAGGATGTAAGTTGTCCCACTTTATTGAAACCGTTTGAGTGATTAAAGGTACGCAGGTGGATAAGTGCTTTGCTGGATGGAAGCCAGAATGCACAGAATCTTCCAAGATCAAATCCTTAATTATTAAATTGATTTAGAACAGTTCTTGTATCCAAGGCAACAATGACAATGAGATGGTCGAGTACTAAACTCTCTATACATCTAAAAGAAATGTAGTGAGTTGAATTAGGCTCAAATATGGGTGGCCATGGTTTACTGTCACCTGTTCTTCTCAAACAGGCAAAATCTGGCTTGATAATTAAGTGTTGATGAATACAAATGGAGTAAATTTGTTATGCTATGGATCCTATATATAAATGTTTATGGGGTCTTTTTGTTTGCTTGCTAACTTAACTCAAAACTGGTCTTCATGTTACCTCTACTTCCCTCAATCATTGGGTAATTTGTCCAGATGGTTAGCAGGTCTTTTTCATCAGATAGATGTTGCTGATCCTCATATATTATTTGGTAGCATTTGAAATACATATTTCTTTTGTCTCTCCTTCCTGGATTTCATTTAAATGGGGAAGAATATTTTCTAGCTCTTATACTCCAAGATTTCATTTACCTGTAATATGCTAAACTATTCAATAATCCAGAACTATTGAAATACTGAAAGAAGAGTAGAAGGCCTTCCCCCTCCTTGTTCTATTTATGTTTAAAGAAGCTCTTGATTCTGGAATCTGTCTCATGATTTTTTTTTTTAATACCTAAAACTAGGATATTGTTAATATCAGAGTTCAGACAAACCAGTTCAGACTGAATCAGCTCTTTAGAGTTTTCATCTAAATACTCAATTGCTTTACAACATCTGAAACAATTCCTATCAATGGCCTGGGTAGAGAAGAATCCATTTCACGGATGGAATGGAAGGAAGGAAAGATAAGGAAAAAATTGAGATTTGACATGGTTCTGTTTGGTTTTGCATGGTCTTTCCACCCAACCATCAGTAAAATGAACAATCTTGTTTAGGGTGAATACATTGCATGAATTTACTGTATCTTCTGAGTTTTTTGTAGTGTTAATTGTTGATTTGTCAGTGATGGGTCATTTATAATCATACCCTATGATCTATGTTTATTTCCAGTTTACCTTGATCTCTTTTTGTATCTTGTGTGGCTACATATGCTGCAGAAATAACAGACTTTTTTAAAAACTAGTAATGAAGAGAGCAATCTGTTTCCAGTAAGACTGCCTTTTTTGTGTCATTCTGGGCTTTCAGGAAACAGGAAAAACGTGAGCTTCAGAGTATCCAAATGGTGATGCCACAGGGGAGTTCATAGTGTGAAAAACCTGGGCATGAGTTAAAGCAGGACAGAGAGCATCAGATTGTAGGCTTCTGGAAAACTCCAAGTGGTAAAGGTGTGATGAATTCTTCATAATGTGAAGATAAACGTAAAGGTAAAGCTACTTTACCTTTTGTGGTAAAGTTTGTGGTCCTATATCACCCTAATTCCAAATTATTTTTTTTGTTTAATAGAAGATATTCCCTCAAAATTTCTACACACTGTCTTTGCTTTTGTAGAATTTATTTTATGATTGAACCCTTGATTCCTCATTCTCCACTGTGTTCCATATGGATCAATGATTTTAACCACGCTGGAATCAGCCTTGGCCACCATTTAGGTGACACCATTAAGTGTCACGGACAAGGAGACTGATTTCTTGTGTCTTACTCTCTGCATTGGTGTTGCCTGTTTATTGCAAACTTTTGCAAGAATTACCTCCCACTTTGAACTGCTGCAAACTTGGTTGCACCCAGGATTTGCCAATGAGAGGGACTATTAGCAAATTTAAGGACCAGATGCATATAAAGTGGTTCTGCTTGAGGACTAATGTAAATACAGTTGAATTATGTGAAGCTGGTGTGTTGTTCTTTCTCTCTAGTTAATGTCTTGATTTGGTCTGTGCTTAAAGTGTTTAGTTAGATTAGCTGTCAGCTAGAAATATGCTAAAAACCAAAACAACCTCCCACATCATTAATGAAGAGAGCTATGTTGGTAAAAGTTCTTAAACGGACAGTTATATTGGCAAAGGGAAGGAGGAAAGAACCCTTTGGTATCATCTGAGGAGTTGTGGATTTATACCTGTATAAACTCCCTTTTCCAGTTTGCCAGGAGACTTGACTGGTAAAGCTCAGGTCATAGAATCACAGAATGGTTAGGGTTGGAAGGGACCTTAAAGATCATCCAGTTCCAACACTGACTCTTCCACTATTATTTATTAGTTCCAACAGACTCTTCCACTCTTATTTATTATCTAATGGAAAACAACACATGATCTTTGGCCAGGGTTTTGCAAGTTGGCAGTTTTAGGGCTGTTCTGTCCATAGTTGTGTGTCTCTCACTGCAGATCTGTTTGATGTGCTGCTGATAGCGTGGGGCAGCAGGATTTTCTCTTGAAGCACTGCACAATGGCCATGCTGCTGATGCCTCCTGCCATTGCTTCATATCAACCACAGCTAGAAACCAGTACCCAAAATAAAGCAAGTTTAGAGATGAGATTCAAAACCCAGTGGTTCCTTTTGTCTGACTCTTAATTTTTTTTTGGGCTTTTGTAGCTTATTTTCCAAGCATTTTATCCAGGCTGGCTGGCTGATAGTGATGGGGGAGATCCTCTTAAAAATACTTTAAAACCACCTTTCCTACTCCTGGAATTTATATCTATATGAACATAACTCTAGAGAACATTTATCTTGTTTTTGAAATGCACTGGGCTGCAAGGATACAATACAAACAAATATATTCTAGGGGAAGATGTTTCTAGATCTCCTTATCCACCTACTCCACAAATTATTCTCTCTCCAGACACTACTGACATCAATATCAGTGTAAGGAAGCCTTTAAGTTCTGAAATAGGCAGTAATAGATCTTTGTATAAAGAAGAGCTAAACTTGCATGTCATTGGTGGGAGGGAGTATTTAATGAAAATTACTTTTATTATTCTAGTATTGTGTTAGAAAATCATGTTGCTAAATGTATAAGAGAGAAATTATTATAATGGAAAGTGTCTTAACGTAGCTTAAATATCTGACAAGAGCATTTCAGAACGAAATCATTCATGCTCCCACTTGCTGCCAACTGTAACCTGCTGCCTTTCTCATGATATGATGTCCCTGACATGCAAATTAAACCTTAGCCAGTCATGGCATAGGAAATCAGGAAAAAAATCCATGGAAACTGAGTTTGCATCATAGTCATGCAAAGTGATGCCCATTCTGATGAAGTGAAAAGCTCTCAATGAATTTTGCCATGAAATTCTTCTGCAGTGAAGATTTTCCTACAGACTGAAACTGCTGGGGATTTTTTTTTTCAAAAAATCCTAAAAATGGAGTTCCTTGAATTAATTTGTTAACATCTTTTGTCTAAAACTGCAACCAAGTCTCCCCAGAAGACTAGTGGTGTGGGCAAGCATTGGTGGGTACTGCTCTGCAGGCACTAAAACCAGTGACAGCCTCAGAGGAAACCCCAAGCTGCCTCACTCCAGGTAAATATCACAGATAAACATTGTGTTACTCATAATACACACAAATGTGCTTGTTGGTTTGTGCACTGAGGACTAAATAATACTTCTGGAATAGTAACTGTGTTGTGGGATTCAGATGACTGTGGAGGATGGTGGGAGTGACTAGATGAACATACATTATATAAAGTTATATATATTATATAAAGTATATAGAATCACTGACAGCAGCTTATGCTTTGCTACCTTACATCAGTGGTTAGTATTCCTCTGGCTGATTCACCAAATCAAACAAGTCACTACCTGTCCTCTGTCCTCTTTGGTGGGAGGTGAGATCTTGACAGATGTCTCTCTTGAGAGCTTCTTTCTCATACTGTTGCTGCTATACTATACATGTAATAATTGCTTTTTTTCTCAAGCATGCACTGACTAACACAGGACAGGCTTTACCAACACACATATATTCAGCGGGACAGTGAACTCCTCCTAGTTTTAACTCATCTTGTCCTTATTTCTTGATCAAGTTGTCTGATGAACACCAGTTCTGTTTCAACAAGCTCTATACACCAGCAAATGATTGTCTACAGCTTCATGTATCAGCAAAATAGAAGTTGAATGTTTTTTGCATGCAGACAAGCAATGAGTAAGTCTAGACACTGGCTTGTGCTTAAGTGGTGGCCATGGTAGGTCTGCACAGGCTGGTGGTAAAGCTTTGGCAGGATACAGCTCTGCTGGCAGTGCTTATGGTTGGGGTATCAGTTCAACGCAGAGAAGCCTGAACAAGGAAATGGGGCTTAAATCCAGCTTTGACAATGTAAAGAGTCTGGACTGAAGTATATCCAAGGCTGAACCTCTGTCCTAGAAGTGGTCAAAATAGTGTAGGCATTGAGGGTCTTGCATATTACGGCCTGTTATTCCCTGCAGTGAGATGGTCACATTCCTCCACCCGGCCCCTTCAACAATTATTCTTTTCTCTTTTGAGAACAGTGCTTTCTAAATCTGAAAATTAGGTTCTCTGCTCTGTTTCCAATCTGTTGCATGGTGTTAACTGGAGTCATTACAGCGGAATTACTTGAGGTCAGCAAGGAACCTAACGAGGCTGTTGATCAGGTTTCATAGGATAATGTGTGTCCTTTCATAGGAGCTGCCTGTGTGTGCTCTGCATCCCCTTCGATCAGAAAATAAATGTGGTAGGTCAAAGCTGCCTTCAACCCATTAAGATTCAAACTTTTAATTAACTTTAAATAGAATGGAAAATGACACAGTATTGTGGCACAATAGACAAAGGTGTGAACAGTAGTAAGGAGGTTGGTATCAATTCTTCAAGCAGAATTTATGGTCACATCTACATCATCTTGTTACAACAGGGTGGCATCTTCCTTTTGAAGAACCTTATGTAATACATTGCTAACAATCCCAGATTTACAACATTCATGTGCCAGCATATTCCCTTTTTGGTACTTCCATAACAACTAAGGAAGCCTGGCCTGTGGTGGGGTCTGTTCTCTCCTTCATACATGTGTACAGTTGCAGTTGATGCTGGTGGGAATGATGAGTCTGAACTGAAGGCAGAAGAGTCCCTACTGTTTTCATCAGTTCCATAGTCATATAAAAAACTCTGTGGTCCTCACTCCAGGGTTGTTTGTCAACCTCTGGACCACATTGTTCCCAAATTGACTAAATTTGGCTTTCTGTGCCTTCTATCACAGAGATCTTGGTGCAGTTGAGAGAATTACCGAGTTGTTTGTACCTGAGACCATTTGCAGTGTGGAAGGTTAAGTTAGGAAGTCATTGCTTTTTTCTGGTGTCTTTGCTATAGCAAAGAATAAAGAGCAAGAGAAAGTGGTTATGTTCTGGTTGATTGATTTATTTATTTTCTCTCTGGGAAAACATGAACCTGAGCAACTCTAAGATACTTCACTCCTACCAGTATATATTATTATCTGTCAATTGAAGGTAATGTTCACTGTCACATTTATAGTGTGCACCACATCACAAGAAAGCTAACGTTCTTCTTTGAAGTAGTGAAGTGGAAGCTTTCTGTGAGATTGGAAGTATCTTTCATTTTATGATCTCTTCAGTTTCAGAAGTCCTAGCAATTCAGTTGTTTGGGCTGTTGCTAGGAAGTTTTTTCCTTATCTGTGATTAATAGATGTAGCTGTGAAAGTCAATTGCATAAAACTAGGTACTGCACTTCAATACGCCTTGTGTTGCAGAATTGAATTTGTGAGTGTGATGTCTCAGTTCTGTCAAGGTAATAGAGCTGAAAGTCTGTAAATTTGCATAGCTTTGATGGGTCATGGTCTGCAGGTTTTCATTTATTTGTCAAAGAAACAATTCAACCAGAATCTTTGTGTGAGTTTCATACATTTCAAATATATAGCTGTGAAGAGGCTTTTAAAAATCTGTAGCTCTTGTTGCAACCCATGCATTTACTGTGTGAATGAACTCTGACATAAATAAAATAGGAAATAAAAGATGTTCTTGTTTAAATCTTCTCTTTAACTTCTCTATTAGAATACCACAGAGAGCAAAACAGGAGAATGATAAAACATTCAGCTTTTAAGGCAGGTTTCTTAAAAGAAGTAAGAAATCATGTCAAAGGAATATGAAGCTAGCAAAATCAGGCAAGTAAATCTTGCATAAAACCTTGCTTTGTGCATCACAACTTTGTGTGTGTGGTGGCTTAACCTTGGTTGGCTGCCAGATGCCCATCCAGCTGCTCTCTCACTGCCCCTCCTCAGCAGGACAGGAGTAGAAAATAAGACAAAAAAAACTCCTGTCTTGAGATAAAGGTAATTTGATGGAGGGGGAAAAAAAAAGCAAAGGCTGTGTGCAAAGGAAAGTGCAAAAAAAAAACCCAACCAAACTCAACCAAACTATAATTTTGTTCTCTCTTTCCCACCAGCAGATGATGTCTAGCCACACTGTGGGAAGTAGGACCTCAGTTATTTGTAGCAGTTGCTTTGAAAGACCAACCCCTTAATAACAAATGCCTCACCCTGCCTTCCTCCACCTATCTCTTAGATTTTCTAGCTGAACATGATGTTGTATGGTATGGAGTTTTCCTCTGGTCACGTTAGGTCAGCTGTCCTGGCTGTGTTCCCTCCCAACCTCTTGCACACCCCCAGCCAGCTGGCCTTTGGGGGGGTGTTGGAGGGATAGTCTTGATGCTGTGTGAGTGCTGCTGAACAATAGCCAAAGCATTGGTGTGTTTATCAACTCTTTTCTAGCTACAAATACAAAGAACAGCACTATGTGGGCTGCTGTGGGGAAAGTTAACTCCAGCCCAGTCAGACCCAGTACAGCCTGAGAGGACAGAGCAAAACTATAGCTTAGTTTTACCTTGAATGATCTTCCTTGTAACTGTTTTGATGAAATTTCACAGTGGAGAAAAAGCAGATGTGGTTTTGATATCACTATGGATAGTTAAGGTCAGCTTTCCTTATCCTTTCAGCCAGGGTTTGTGTGGTTTAGCTCCAGGTCAGTAAAACTCCAGACCTTCATGCTTATATTAAAATATTTTTTAATATTTATACTGTGTTAGCTGAGGTGATTTGGGAGCTGTTGGCTGTGTAAAAAGTGTGACCAGCGGGTTAAGGGAGGTGACTCTCCCCCTCTGCTCTCATGAGATTCCAGCTGGAGTACTGCATCTAGCTATGGGGTCCCCAGCACAAGACAGACATGGACCTGTTAGATCAGGTCTAGAGGAGGCCATGAAAATGATGAGAGGGATGGAACAGCTCTGCTGTGGAGAGAGGCTGAGAAGTTGGGGTACTTCAACCTGAAGAGAAGGCTCCAGGGAGACCTTTTTGTGGCCTTTCAATACTTAAAGGAGACTTTTTTAAAGACAGACTGAAGGAGACTTTTTACCAAGGCCTGTAGTCACAAGACAAGGGGGAGTGGTTTTAAACTGAAAGAGGGTAGATGTAGATTGGACATGAGGAAGAAATTTTTTATTCTGAGGGTGGTCAGACACTGGAACAAGTTGCCTGGAGAAGATATGGATGCCCCCTCCCTGGAAGTGTTCAAGGTCAGGTTGGATGGAGCTTTGAGTGACCTGATCCTTGTGAAAGATGTCCCTGCCCATGGCATGGGAATTGGACTAGATGATCTTTCAAGGTCTCTTCCAACCCAAACCATTCTGTGATTTTTCAGAAATAATTGTTCGAGCAATTTCTAGAATTAGTATAATCTATCTTTTTTTTGAGAGAGAGAAAAAGGGGATGAGGAGTAGGTTTTAATTTGTCAA
>NW_010307580.1:85547-86489 GCF_000700745.2 Antrostomus carolinensis | reverse complement strand
GTGCCCCCGCTGTGCTGGCGCTGACGGTGCTGGGCTGGCAGTGCCTGTGCGCTGCTGGGGCAAATGCTGCAGCTCCCTGTGCCCCAGCTGCCGGGAGCCTGCGAATGAGCAAAGGGAGCTGGTTTCATCCCACAGAAAGCAGTCATAAGTGGAATTGGTTTTTATTTTATTTTTTATTGCACAGTACTCAAGGACCCCAAATGGAAATTAAAATTCCTCTGAAACACTAACCCAGTGCACATGGGCAGCACAAAGACAGCTCACAGCATGAGCTGGAATTGTACCCAACAGGTGACTAAAGGGACAGCTGAAGAGTTAGGGGACTGCTAATTTCCTTCCCTATATTAGTACAGCAAAGAATAAACTGAAGTGTATCCCCAGTGGTTGTGATGAATTACATGCAGCAGCACTCTCTGAGAGCTAGAGAGAAACAAACGCTTGCAATAGACTCGGGCAGATGCTTCTGGAACGTGTTAAGATTGGGAGCCAGCTAAACCCCACAGAAATATTCCTGCCAGCAAGCGTGATACTTGACAAATTGTAACATTTTAAAAGATCAAAAATGAGAGTAACTGTAGGGTTTACCATAAATTAAAAAGATTTACCTGAGTTTAATCCATTTCTCCTTTTGGTGGATTATATAGGGCGTATCTCACCAGTAGATCCTCTGCTAGCTGAGTGCACTCTAGTTATTGAGATCACATGTTAGGAGCCATTAAGTGAATTGCTTTGTGCATCCTTTCCCTGAATGCTAGGGCAAATGCAGTATTTCATACCCTTAGCTAATTTCAGGCTGTAATTTAATTTCTGAAACATACTTTTAATTGAATCTTTAAAGACAAAAGGAAACTGCTGAGTCCTTTAGTATTGCAGAAGAGATTGTTTAAAAATGTAGCCCATCTAGAGAATAATCTTCTATAATTAAACAAAGTTTGTTTTGCT
>NW_010307580.1:81628-85515 GCF_000700745.2 Antrostomus carolinensis | reverse complement strand
GCTGTCTGCAGAAAGCTCGGGGCTGGAAGAGAGGTATTGGGGAATGTGAGAAGTTATTTATCTTATGCTCAGCTTTGTAACTCTGACATGAGACAACCCTGCAGCCCTCCACAATGTGCAAGTCTGAATAAGTAAACAAGGAGAGGCTAATTAAAAAATGAGTCTGCTAACACCAGAATCACATTAGTATGAGCCCTGAATAGTGATCTCATTTTTCTAATTTTTGGTAATGACATGAACTTGAGAGAGATGTCAGCAATTCTGTAAGAAACAAAACTGGGTAGCACAACAAAATCGGTTATTTGCATCTTGAAACTGCATCAAATATTTTAGTGGTTAGATTTTGATATTCAGCTTCCATAAGCAGAGAGATTTGAGGGAGTTTCAGTAAAAATCCACATAATCTGTTATGCGATTTTGTTATGAGAGAAACATCTTGATTGGATGAGTAGTGATGCAGGTCTTCAATTTTATGGGCATCCAATTAAAAATAATAACAATCAATGTTAAATGCAGTCCACTCTAATGGAGAGGAAATCCTGGAGCATTGCTTTGTGTTTAAGTATTCCAGTTCCTTTAAATCAGCAAGTGACTTTCAATTGAGATTTTCCTTTTTATTGCTATTGGAGAAAAACCTGTGATACACAGTGGAAGTGAGATGTGTATGGGGACGTGAAGAATGTAAGTAAAGTAAGAAGCATAAGGTTAAAAAAAGAGAAGGATCTGAAATTAACCCATGAAGCCCCAACACAATATCTTCTAATAAAGGAAAAGAACAAAAGCAACATTTTGCTCTTTACACGCTGGGGGAGCTCCACACTTCCAGATGCCCTGAGTTGGTAGTAATTACAGGCATGAATGGCACCGTAGGTTTTGACAGCAGTCCCGTGTAAGTGATGGAAAAGTTTGTAAGCCAAGGTAGGGATGGAGGTAATCCATTTGGCTTGAACTCATATTTAATTTTTATTCAGTTTTCTTGCTAGAAGGAAACACTAAGAGAATCAATTGTCTTTTCAATCCAGGTTATCTCTTTTCAAGCACTTCTACGAAAAGCATAGAGATAAAGGACTAACTTCTGCTAAAAATTCCAGTTGCATTGAGGTCTGCTTGCTTTTATGTAACTGCTCAGAGGCTCGGGCACTCACTCGTTGTGGTTAGGCTCCTTGTAATTTTTTGCTTGAAGGTTGGTTGTTCAGTAGTATCAGAAATTATTTCAGGACTTGGATAGCTTTTCTCTTGGAGCAGTAGTACACATGAAAATTGCCTGAGCATGTATTAAATGGTGAAGATCAAGGTATGCCAAAGGTCTTAGGGCATTTTGTGGTAGATCCTGGCACCATAGTGAGGTTCCTAAAAGCGCAAGACTGGTATACCAGACTAAAAGTGCTGGGACTGACCTCTGTCAGGTAAAACAGTCCAATGGCTGCCCTACAGGAACAGAATCATCTCTGTAGACCTGGCTGCAGGTTGCAAGCAGGTCCAACCGTATCCTGTCACTGAATTAGGAATGGCAGCCCATATGATGCAGGTCTTCATTAGTCTCTTGTATTAGCAAACTGCTTAATTTTGCTACCAGATGTTAAACCTCTGATGATATATTTTCTACCTTGGTAACAGGAGCATCTTTCACAGCAATCTCTTGTGTTGATGGTCAGCCTGTGGATTACCACATTAACAAAAGGAATGTTTAGAATTGGTTTGACTTGTTTTTTGTCATTTCACTGGAAGAGTTGTCCCCCATTCCTCTCTGTACGAGTTACATCTGTATTTTGAGGTTGAAGCAGAAATACAATTTTCTCTATATTTAAATGGAGAAGTATACTGAAATTTGTGTGCTGCAATGTATGCCAAATATACAGCTGCTTTCAAAGACTGAACTGGTGGCATTTATGTTACATGGCTATTGTTTTGAGGTTAAAAGTTTTTAATCAGCATATCACAAATGCCATTTAACAGATAATTTGAATTGTTTTCAGCTTTGCATCCAAACTGTTGGGCTAAGCAAAGCACAGCTTTTTTTCCTGAGGAAATAATATTCCTGCATTGTAAATCTGAATTCTGCTACATCTGTGATGAAGCAGATCAAGAGCTGCACATGTACTTGCCATGGCAACCCCTGTACCACATGACACACATGCTAGTTCAGCCAAAGAGCTTCATGGCTTATTAAACAGGCAGGCACAGACCCAGACAGACACAGTTTTGCCATGTGACTGCTCTAGCCCTGGCAGCTTTTGAAAGGGAAACTGTATTTGAGCATCATAGTGTTTTCATCAGCATCATCTTGCCCAAGTTGCTTCCTTTCCTCTTAGATTGTGTTGAGTTTTAAAAAAAAAAAAAAAAAAAAAAGAAGTTTGACAAGTCTCTGCTTATAGGTATTTTCTTCTGTTTGTCTTTCATTTGGAAAAAAAATCTATGTGCAAAGTTAAAATAGTAGTGGTTTTTAATTTTTTTAAATTTACAAATTAAGGGGCTCTTTGTTGCAGTTGAGTGAACAATACACTACTCCTTTGACATATTTTCTGCTCTCACCTCCTGTGGGCTTTTACTAGATTTCAGGAGAGTAAATGAGGACAGAGCAAAAAAACCAAACCTGGTCCATTCTAGTAGCGACAAAGCATTCCCAGAACATTTGCCTGAAAACACCTTTGCTCCTTGCTGCTTAACACCCTTCCTCTTAAACCTGATGATGATGATGATGACAATGATCTCTAACTCTTCACCCAGCAAAATGCAGCCTGATACAAGGTTTTCACAACTTTGCTTGTTTAAAAGAAGTTATGTCTGGCATTTGATTGGCAAGTGTGTCTCTCTGCACCTTAATGTCCCCGAAGGAAAGGAGAAGAGCAGACGTGCAGTCCTGCTGGGCCCGATGCCATTGCTAAAGGGCAGGTGCAGTGTCTGCTGCTGCTGGTGTCATCTCTGCTGCGACTGTCCCGGTTCGTGGGGAGAAGCACATTTATACACATTTGTACACATTTGTACACTCAGAGAAGAGCTCCCAGAAAATGGATTCTTTACCAAAATAGCACCCAATGGAAAGGAATCCCTTTCCCATTCTGTTTGCCTTTCCTCTATCAGATGCCTGACTGAAGTGGCATGGTTTTTCTTTCTCATTGAGTTGGAACCTGAGGTTTTTGAGGCAAGCACTTCATTTGAGCCTAGATACAACACCAAGTGCCTGACTAAAATGGAGAACAACACTGCACAGCAACAAAACATTGTGAAAAGACTGTATTAGTCTTAATTACTAATTGCCCCAAAAAAGCCCCAAGTTATTTAGTCTTCTATGTCTGCTGTGCAGATGCAATTTACTAAGATTTATAGAGAAACCAACTCTTATGTCCATGTGCTGAAATCAATAATTTTTGCGATTTATGTTGTTGCTTTTGAACTTAAGGAAAATCTGTTTTCAGTGTCCGGTTCCAGTCTGTCAGATTTTCATCTATATTTCCCAGGTAATCAGTCAAGGTGCAGATACTTATAATTAATGCTATTCAGTGAGAGACTGCTGATTCACTGTGTTCTGTTTCAAATTAGTTTATTGTTTGGTTACCATTTTGGAGATGAACCACGATAAAGGAGCAATAACCTGCTTTAGGAATTAATTTAGAGTGGTACCTGTACATAAGTTGACCATTAAACAGTAAAGCAGTATTATGTTCATTATTAGAGACACAGATAAGCAAGGTGCTCTCTTCTGAAGCGTGTATCCTTACATCTCTGCCAGCAGTTGTACAAGGATTGTAATGCAAAATCAAAGTTTGAGTAAGGGGACCTTTTAAGATGGTGTGTAATTAAAAGTCTTTTGGCAGGATAAGGTATTTTATGTTACAGTTTTAACTGCATTTTATGACAGTATGGATTTTTCAGCATCTTTAACTACT
>NW_010307580.1:68072-81600 GCF_000700745.2 Antrostomus carolinensis | reverse complement strand
AAAGAGACCTTAGAGATCATTTTTTTCCTAGGAAGGCACTGAACAAAGGCCCTGCCCACTCCCCTGAAAGGTAGTGAAGATTTTTACAACCGCTCCTAGCAGTCTGCTACTGCTGCGCAGTCCAAAGTCTGTGGAAGTGGAGTAGTGGCAGCAGTATTTCCCCTTTTGTGTGCAGTGAAAGAACCAGCTTTTCAGAATTTCTTCATGCCTACAAGGGGGATTGCGTTTTCAAAAGTGATTACAAAGATCAAATCTTTTCTGAAAAACTTGCCCAAACCGCTCTTGCTCTTCTATTCCAGAATTTCAAATTTCATTTCTTCAGTTAAATAATAGGGAGTTTTGCTATCTAAAAGTTTGTATTTAAACCAAAGGTTTCTATATTGTGTTTGTTTACAGCAGTGGAAAAGGCTATTTAGGCTCATGACAAAATATTTTGACTAGCCTCTTCCTACTTACTCATTTGTTTGTCCTCAATATATATTTATTGTGAATTGTCTTCCCAAGAGATTATAAACAAGATGGTAGCTTTCACTATCTGATCTTTGCTGTCATGTAGTGATGGGCTCGTCCAGGAGGTTCTGTACAAAAGGAGTTTGTCAGACTGGGTCTAAAATTTGTGGAAATAGTGTCATTACCAGAATACATCAGGAAAAAAAAAAAAAGAAAAAAAAGCCCAATAACTTCATTGCAAGACAGCTAAGGTTGCTAAGAGACAGAATGTAATTATCTGCCAGTTTGTTTACCATTCCCAAACACTTAGAAGGGTGAGAGTTGTGGACTGCCCTGAATTCTACGCTATGTGAAAACAAGCCAAATGGATTTCACTGTCAAATGTAGTTTTGAGAAGGACATTTGAAAATGACATGAGAGCTTTAAGTTTGACCTCTGTTTTTTTTCTAAATGTATAATATTAGTTATTTTATTTTCCCTCTTGCTACTGGAATCTGCATACATTGCATGTATTTTAACTGATAATACAGAAAATGTTAAAAAAATATATGGAAACATACAATTTTTCTAGTAAAAGACTTAACAGCTACACTTCCTTGAAAATGATGTGTTCTTACTTTAATAGTAGCAGTGTTCCCGTATTATGTTTCCATTATTGATAAATGCTGATGTTAATTTAAGGTTGGCCAGCATGAGTCATTGACTCATTTTATGTTTCTTTTTCTAAATGTTTTGTGTTGTGCTTGCACTGTGAGGTAAGTACTACAATTTATTTTGAGTGCAAACTAAGTTTGTGCCACAATGAAGTTTGTATTTCTCTGTGTCACTGTGGCTATTATGTAGACAGTGTAAGACTTATGCCATCCTAAGCTATTCATGTTCTTGGTTTTAAGGGCATGCATCTGGTAAATTAAGTACAGGCAATAAAAAGAGAGAAGCAGAAGCTTCTCCTTCTGTTTTCAGAATGATAACATCTTCCATTGCTTTTTCTTAGTGGAAATAAAGATTCAGTTTTAGCTAATGTGAAACACTAGCTGTAAGATTGAAGAACTCGCCACAATACTGAAGGAATAAGCATTTCTGACCAGCTGAATAGTGAGCTCAAACCTGAATTAGTAGTCAGTCAGTAGCTCTGACACTGTAGTGCTGAAGTGTGTCTGTACCGGTGCATTACTGTTTGTGGGGTGTTGCTCTGGGAAGGTTGTGGCAGAGGGTTGTCCTGGAGTGCGGTCTTGGAGCTCTGTACCTTCCCCCAGTGGGGCTGTGAGTCCTTCTGTTCACTGAATGTCATCAGGACAGACAAATTAGGTGTTTTGACCAAGCCAAACTGCAGATCACTTCTCCAGGAAAAAACTGTCCCAGAAACACTTTACATGCCAAGCCCTTTTTTTGTAGATGCAGTTAACCTCTCACCTCCTAGTCACCTCTTCAGGGAAGCACACCCAAGTTTCAGAGAGATGTTGTCAGTGCCTCAGTGTCACTCTAGTTCATTCTCTAGTCCTTGTGGCTGCAAAAGGAGTCTTGATTAAGCTCTGGTGAAACACATCTTTTGAAGATTGCATCAGAAACAACAGAGCTGCAGGCATGTTGGCCTTTTGCACGGATGATCATTCTTTTAACTTCCACTGGTAGCAGTCCAACTGTGGAAGTCAGCATTGGGTAGCAAAAGGATTAAGTGCCAGTTGTTCTATTAAAAATGACGTCTGCTGACTGCTCTGGAAAGCTGTCTTCTAGGCCCTAGGAGCACAGCAAGGGATTTCTTGTGGTTGTTTATTTTCTTTTTGGGGTCCTAGTGATCCACTGTTGCCTCCTGTATGTAACAGACAAAATGGCATGATGCCTTAAGAAGAGGAGCTGAGCCTCTGCTAGTGAAGGGCAGAGGGCAAAGCTTTGTTGCTGGGTGATCTATTTTGACTGCAGCGCCACCACCCATGTCCCGTGTCTGGATGCAGAAAGCCCTGAGAGTAAGGAGATGCTGTGATGAGTTTGATGAGTTTTATTTCTACTCCACATTAACCATGTAGTCAGCGGGAGGAAGTATAATTAAAATAATATTCCTTTACACATTTCAATGTCTAGATGCACGATTGTCAAGATGAAAAATAACTGAATATGAAACTTCTCCCTCTGAATAGCTGTCTGAATTTCCTAACTTTTTTTAAAAAAAATTTTCAGAATCACTGTGGGATATTCTTTGAGAGCAAATGAAATGCAGTGATAAAAAGCAGAAAGGGAGGTTGGTTAGTTTCAACCTTTTTTGCCCCGTTCATGCAAGTGAGGGGGAGGAAAAGCTTTTTTCGGTCTTTAATGGCAAGGTCATCAGAACTGCATATTTATTGTAGATCTCATATTATAAAGTGCTGTGTAAAAGACTGGGATAAACACTCTAGTGATGTTTTTGACACTCTGAATAAGGTGATGCTATGTGTACCTTGCTGTTTCTTTGGCACGCAGCTTTCCTTACACTATTCTCAATTTTGCTGTCTGTAATCACCAGCTCTCCACCCTGATCTTGCAATATGGAGATAACACAAGCAAAATCTGAAAAAGGAACTAAATGTCTTTGGTGCTGAAATTCTTGGAATGAGTGATGCAAAAGGGTCTTTCCCTCATGTGTTTTCTGTTTTGAGATATTGGTGATAATCCTGCCTTTCATAATTTTATTATGAGGACTAGTCGTTTTAGTTGATACTTATTTACTTTAAAATTTTTTTATGGAATATATGTCTGTTTACATTTTTGTTTAAAGAAATGTAAATAATTGTTCCATGCACATTAGCAGCTGGTTTACAGATATACATGTTAACTACAGTAGTATAGTCTATGAGATGATGCATAATTAGTAATGTTTTCTTCTAGCATGTCCCCTAATGCTGTACACAGTCATGCTAAACCCTCTACTGCAAGGTCAATTCCACTTTTTTATATCATTAAAAAAAAAATCTTCTATCCTTCCACATGTTCATTTATACCATGATATTTTGCATTAAGACAGAATAACATTCTTTTGCTTTTTGTGGAAAAAGCTGTCAGTATACCTGATGCCTTTAATATGCTGGACTCTTTTGATAATTAGTTATATCTCTTTGGTTTCACGAAGTTGCACTAACCTGCATTGAGCGTTTCTACAAATTCTTCAAATTTAGCATGATCTGCAGAGGCGCTTTCCTGAGCTCAAGCCTTCCTGTGCACTGCATCTGACAGTCGTTCTTCTGAGTACATTAAGTTTTACTGGGCAGAGCAGCCACCAGCTGCTCAGTACTTGGATTTACTGCTTATGCAGTAGCTGGTTTGTATACAAGTAGTGTGGTGAACTGTCAAGGAGGGAGGCCAGGGGACTGCAGGAGGCTGGGAGGCAGTGTTACGGGAAGGTGGCTTGGATGGTAAGCTCTACAGCTCAACTCCTCTGTGGCAGCTGCAAGTCCCATCTGAGCATGATCTCAGGGCACTAGATAAAGCTGTTTTTCTCAGTGCTATAGCCAACTATTTGCACCTGCGTGCAACTGCATGTAGCTCCAGAAGAGAGCTGCTGTCACCTCTCATGGGCCTGCGGCCCCCAAGGAAGGGGATTTGTACAAACAACATAATTGCATGAGCTTTCTTGGGGTGCTTATTAACTGTGTTTAGAACAGGAGTTCCAAAGTGGCCAGGTATCTGTCAGAGGCTAGTAGGTTCTACTTTATTTTAACTAAGTAAAAATACTTGCTACAGGAGTCATGCAGCAGATGAAGAAATGACCAACACCGAGATGTGTTCAGGCATCAGCACTTTATTGAAACTTTGTACTGCTTATATATCTTTTTTTCCTTCCCCACGCCCCAAGCAGGCGGCATTCTTTCACTTTTGATTTGTTACCCCTTATCACCAGACGGCGAGCACGCGCCTAAACAATTGACATGATTGGATAATTCCACCTGTTCACGAGCCATTCTTTTACTTCTGACTGGTTACTGATTACAGCAGAAAAATCATCCCTTATCTTGTCTCATACACATTCTTGCTTGTTAGTCTGCTTTGTTTTATTTTTCACTCAAGGTCAGGAATTAGTTGCTCAAGGCTGAGGCCACCTGCAGCTTCGGCTCTTAAAGCACCAACAGAGTCAGGGGTTTTGTTGTAGTTGAAACGTAACTCTGCTTACAGTACTGTTTGTAGACAGGTTGTGCACAGTCATCTTTACTTTCTTTAACATGATGGCTCTCAGCATGTTAGCTTTTGAATACATTGGAGAATTCAGCTACCGTATAAAAGGAAAAGAAAGTCATATCTGCTTGTTGTATAAAGAACTAGTATTCACAGAAGGTTACAGCTTGTTCAAATTCTGCTCTTTTCTGCTTTGATGCCTGATGGAAGGCTGAAGGTGACAACATTAAGGAATGCAGCTGAGGGCATGTAAATACCTCCTGTGCTCACCTAGTGGAGTGCTGGTGATAGGCAAAAATGCACGTGCCACTTTCTTTCCATTTCAGATCCATTTGGTCTTTCTGGATGGTGTATATTTCAAAGTAATGGATTCATGACCTTGATTTTTACAGTAACAATAGTATTTCCTAAATGTAATCAGAGATCTTAGGGAAGGTGATTATGTTTTCTAGTACTGTGATACAACAAGGACACGGTATTTTAGTTCTTCAAAACAAATACTGCTTGAAACACTCAGTGTTTGAATTAGTCCAATGACTTTACAAGTCATAATCAGAGCCAAATACTGGAGCAGGAAATTGCAGATGAAGGCAATTCCATTTTGAAGGCAACACCTCAAGCTCTGCTTCTCTATCATGGCCCCTTCTGAAGACAATGGCAGGAAGCATTCCTATTAACATAGCCACCCTGCTTCCCTCACAGGCCTTAGAGCTAGCCCAAACCCACCAGCAGCATGGCTGCATCATTACAGATGGCTAGACCAGCCTCTGCCCAAGTTAGTGTCCAGAGACCATTGGCTTTCCTTCTGTTAATAGAGGAGGAAAGATCAGGTTAGCGCTCACGCATCGATGTCTGTATGTTGCAGTGCAGGCACAAGGTTGTGAAGGCTGGCCTAATTTTTATCTTCATCTCTTAGTTTCTTGTTTGTCTGAAAAATCATCTCCACTAGAAACTTCTGTCAACCTATCTTCTGCTTGTTTATCAGATCTCAAAAGTGCATTAGGCCTATGGGTATTCTTGTCAGCTGTGGCAAAAATATTGCATAATGTTGCTTTTTCCATTTTTTTCTTTTTAACTTTTTATTTTTTTTTTTTTATTCACACACCCTGCTTTACAAAGTTTCTGCTGCTCACATTCTGATCTGAACAGCCCAGCAAGAGCATACTGATAGTCAGGAGCTGCTTGCTTTGAAAGCTGCAGATAGATTCCCCATGACTTCCCCTTCTCACTGAACAGAGCTCAAGAATGGTGAGAAAAGGGTGGTTTGAAGAAGATGAGAACAAAGCAAGGCAAAGAAACGCGTAAGAGAAATCACTTAAAAGTAAAAATATTTCACGTGTTTGGAATTCTCCTGGTCAAATATGACCAAATGTAGCAAATAATAACCCAGCATCTATTGTCTTTCTGTGCTTTCTCAATTTACAGAGCATTAGTTAATAATTAAGTCTGATAAGAGAATTTTTTTCTCAACTCCACAGTCACGTTTTCCTCCTACAAAATAATTGTAATAAATTGAAAAAATGTCATGTAGACTTTAAAAATTCTGTTCTACAGGAAGTTCTACATCTTCTAAATTTTTCTTTCCAACTAAAACCAAAACTAGAGTTGTTTGGTTTTGGTTTTTCCCCCCGTGAAATGAACTCAAAGGCAAGGTCCACATTTTTCTTTTTCTATATGTAATTTTAAAATATTGAAATTAAAGGTCACTTCATGTTGAAACAGCTGTGTTAAAAACTTCAAATGTCACCACTGAATAATGATTCACTGGATATGCTCACTTTAAAGTTGTTTTTCAACATAAGACACTATCAGAACAGGCATAGGTTGCAGAAAGTCTTGCTTGCAGCAAAATCTTTCATAATTTTCCCACATAAAGTATCTTGTCAGAAGATTACAGATAAGATCTGGTATAAACGTGTGAGTGATACTTAAGAGATGCAAAAAAACCCCAAAACACTGAAAACATTAATTCTGCTTGCTTAAAATGATCGCCTTTATCTGTTCTCCCTGGAAGGTGGCACAGCTGTTGGTCTGACAGATCCCTTTGGTGCTTGTTCTGTCCTGTGGGCTTGCTGTGGTTCCCGTGCTGGTGACAGCAAGGAAATGTGACTGTAGTAGGCTTTCAGTGAAGTGCATAAGGAGCAATTGAGCAGCATTGCTTGGATTAATCCAGTACAAAAGTCTAAAGGCAGTAAAATGGGGTCTGAATTAGTATACACCTAATAGGCTAATAACGTGTGAATGCCAGCAGTGGTTGATCCATGTTTATTTCAATGTGCTTTATGAACCAGCAGTGATTCAAGGTGCCACTTGTTTCATAGTGCTTGTTATCAGCCTTGTGGAAGAAACTCCTCACCACCAGAGTCAATGAAGCAGAAATAGGAGAACAAAGAGAGCCAGCAGAGAAATCAAAATTCTCAGCTGTTTTCTGCCGAAACAAAGGAACAGAGTGGTCAGGTACAATTCTGTGCTGTTGGCAATTCACAGTCCCACAATCTATGCTTTCCATTTCTTGGTTTGGGATCTGGAAGTCCTTTCTCCCATGTCCTCTGTAGTATATGGAAACCTTCTGTCAGCTTTCAGCAACGAAGAGAAGGTGTATTCTTGCAATATAATCTTTCTCTACTAAATTACAGTGCTAGGCTGTGTATTGAAGATGATCTTTTCATTTCTTTGGAAGAGCAAAATGAATTTTGTTTCACTTAAAACATTTAATTTTCTATGCTTTGCCTTTTTTCCTCACTTAAGTCCAAGACTGTTAATATTACCATTATTATTTACATACTCTTTATTTTTCCCAGTTTTTTTGGTCATGTAAATCAATGTAGGAGAGCAGATGTACACAAGAAGAAAACTGAGGTGCGTGTTTGCTAATGGTAACCATTTCCTAGACAGGCTGGCTTTGGGCAATCCCAGTACTTGAAGAGACCTGCAGACTGGACTGTAAAGTTTAGACTTCATCTGTAAAAGTCAAAACATTGCAAATATTCCATGATTAGTGTCCCTGTGACCTGATTGTTGTGTTGACAGTTTTATGTGTATGTTGAGAGTTGCAGTTCTGGTGAGTGGAAGGTTTTACAGTATGTAACACTTGCCTTTTTGTGGGCATCTCTTGGCTTTGCAAACCACAGCTGCATTCATGAGCAGATGGTGCTCAGATTCAGCCATTTTAAGGTTTAATTTTGCACTACACCTAAATGCCCCCGCCTATATGACCCAGGTGTTAAAACTGTAACAGAAGGTGCCTGGATGAGCAGGATTCCCTGAACGTTTACTGTATGGCTGTAAGTAACTTAGTGTTAGAATTTGCAATGAAATGCGAGTCTCAGTATGGTGCAGACTTGCCAGAACTTTTGGGTTCAAAGTCTGTGGGAGCCTTAGGATAGCTAAGGTGAGTGGAACTTGCTCACACGGATGAACATGAAATGGCAGCTTGAGAAGAAATATACTGCCTACTATTTTTCTTTCCTTCTCCTTGAAGTCAAAACATTAATCCTTTTTAGTCTGAACTAAAACAAATTTCAGGTTGTTTGATCAAAATTTATTCGTTACCTCCTCAGTGGTATCTTCAATTTGCAAGAATTTTCCATTTCTTCATTGTGGTTATGAGACCACAGGATATAAAGAGATCTAATCTTGCTGGTTTACCACTGTGTTTTTTTAAAGCTTGGGATATTTATTAGAGTCAAATACCAGCAGAAGTAATTTGATGAATAATTTGCTTGACAAGCAGTGGCAAAATTCCTTAGATTATTCATAATCTCCTTTTGCCTCACCTAAAGCTTTGTAGTTGCTTTCACTCATATGTCCTTGTTTGTCTCTTTGCAACACTTTCTGCTGAAAGTGATGCAAATTGCTTTTTCCAGTCCTTTTAATCTCTCTCTCCTTGTGTGTGCATGGGAAACAGTGAAACATATCCTAATCTGAGCATTTTTGAGCCTGTGGTGGTTAAGGCTTTTGTGGTATGCACTCAGCCCCCACTCTGAGCCCACTCATTTGAACATAGAAGGAGAACATGAGATCCAGTTGTGCGTTCTTTTGAACAAATGTCTCTTATAAACTGGTGAAGCATTCAGGAGCAACTTTAGTTTAATCTTGAAAGTAGCCAGCTTTCTCCCACTGCAATTGTAGAACATAATTGCATAGGTGATTAAAAATTTTGTTTTCAGGCTAAAGCAAGTAGTTTTCTGGAGTACAGTTCTCGGTCTCTGGAATTTCCCTTTTTTTGTAAGATGGAGTTTCCACTTTTTGTAACAGCTGCATTGCTGTTCATTTAGATCCTTTATATCTACTTGTGAAGGAAACAGTTAAGTTTACACTTTTTCCTCTTCCTTGCAGACCAATGCTTTTGTGTTTTGTTGGGGGTTTTTTGTTTCATTTTAATGTGAATATGTGATGGATCTGTGGTCAGATCATACTACACCCACACTGGAAAAAAAACCTGGGTGGTCAAAAACCCTCACAATTTTGTAATTATAATGAAGGCTTGCATGTCTGTTCTCTTAATTGCCTCAAGTGAACCATTTCCTGACCATGCTAATAATACATCCTATCACAATAACCATGTCATGCTAGAATACCTGTTGATTTGCAATGGTAGTTATAAACAAAAAGAGAATGAAATGCCTCTGCAGAATATGTTAAATTTGCTTCCACTTTGATTTCATTGTATTTGTCCAGATGCGAAGCCAGAAATAAATTCTAACTGTTTCCAAAAAATCTTTAGTTAATATCCTCTCGCACTTTTCCCAAACTTGCAGTGAGGGCTAACATCAGGTCTAATGCAGCTTCCTATATTTACTGAAGTAACATTTGGGAAGAACTCATTCTTGAACTTTATTTGCAATAAATCATTAGGGAAGTGCTATTTTTTCATCTCTCTGGTTTATTTGTGAGTAGCCTGTTGTATTTTGGCCCTATTAGAGTAAGAATGCTGATGTAGGGGTCCTGATTCAGCTTCTATTCATTATTCATTTGTACTCCAAATAAATAGTTAGGTACTTGCTATGAACCATCATGCTGCTGAAACTGTCAGAGATTGCAGTAAGCAAAACAAAAGGTCATGAACACTCCAGGTCTTTCAGCAATGCTGCAGCAATCCTTCCTTACAATTGCATAAGCAAGCAACAAATACAGCACAGTCACGTTGCCTTTCTCATCTCAGCACTGCGTGATCATTAGTGGCTTTCCACCATGTGGAGTTGTTCCACCCCAAGGGAGATGAAATCCCACCTGAGAAGTTGTTCCTTCTTAAGCTGATGCATACACTGGCTGTTTCATGTCTCCTTTCTTTGAAGGTGTGACAGGCTGTGAAGGAACAACCAGAGTGGCTGCTGACATTGTGTGCCATGGCTAGCAGGCTCTCTGCATCTTGGTGTTCACTCAGCAAATTGAGAGCATTAAATTAAGGCATGAGGCCCCACATGCCACTTGACAGTAATGGTGTGTTAAACCTGCTGCTGTATGTACATTAGAGGAATTCCTCACAAAATCACAATGCTTTTTGAAAGGATGTTCCCTAATTCACCCTCAGCCAAGTTTTTCTGGGCTCTGTGGGGATGCTTGGGAAAAGAGGGGACTAAGAGGAGTCTCATTCTGCCTCGTGACTGCTGTGAAAAGGCCAGAGGTAAGCAGTGCCTGAGATCTGGAGGGAGGCAGTAATAGCACCTTCCATGTGCCTCTGGCACCAAGGAGGAATTGGGCCAAGAGGAGCAGCTTGTTCTTCTGATGTTTATGAGCATGACGGAGATTTTTGCTTCTTACTGCATGTTTTTTACAGCTTTCTGTAAACCTTGGGTGCCATAAAAGAGAACAGGCTAACTAGACTTCGGGTCTGATCCAACAGGACAATTTCTGTCCATGTGGAAGTTTCCCACCACGTGGAAGTCTTTTGTATATACCAATAAACTATTTTCAGATTCCTTGATTAAACTGTCTGTAGAGCAAAATCTTCAATAAACAAGGCTATGTTATAAATTGTCAGGTTTGAGTTAATTTCCTAGGCATTTTGATATACTTCAGAATTAAGTATTTTAAATTTCTGGTTCATGTTCATTAACTTGCTCTGGTTATTTTAGTTATTATTTCTCTCTCAGACAACTCACTCAAAAATAATGACTCCTTTTAAAGGCACTGTGATTGTCAGGACTATTTCTGGTCTATAAAGTATTCTGTGATAGGTAATTTCCACCCATATTCTCTTTGCAGACTTGGGATTGAGAGGGTAGGTGCCAAACTGTCACATTATAGCCTTTGATACTTAAAATATAAGATGGCATTAGTATTGGTTCTGGATAATTACTTGTTTTTTGAGCAAAGCTTTGACAGATAATGTTATGGAAGGTCTCCAGAAATTTGGTTTTAAAAGCTCTTCTCATGCCACAGAAAGCAAAGATTATATTTTTCAGGTAGAGCTATTTGGAAACCAGTTGGTACCATTTAATGTAAAAGATGGTTGAGTGATTTGTGGAAAATAAGGTTATCTGACAAATTCAGCCTGTATTTCAGTTCATAAATCATTCATAAACTGGTCCTGATTTCCACAATGCATTCATTATTCATAAGT
Organism: Antrostomus carolinensis; assembly: GCF_000700745.2. Lineage (NCBI taxonomy): Eukaryota > Metazoa > Chordata > Aves > Caprimulgiformes > Caprimulgidae > Antrostomus > Antrostomus carolinensis. Next base: position 70,445 of record NW_010307580.1, on the reverse strand, counting down.
GCTCACTGAATAATCTGTGCAAACAAATTTCAGCCTATAGAGTACCCGTGAGTTGTTTTGTGTGTTACTCTTAGTCTGTGGTCATGGTGTTTGTTTTTATTTTATTGTTGTATGCAACTTTTTAGTTGAAGTGTAGTAAATAACATTGAATAGTTTCCAAAGCAAATAAAACGCCTTTACTGTATAAGACAAAGAATATTTTTGTTGTACTTTGCTATTGCTGCTTTTTACACAACAGCATTGGTGAGTCTGTAGCTGCTTAAAACTTCAACCAGAAGCCTACAAAGACGTGGTTCAATTGAGTCAGTTCTGCTTAAGAATTTTAAGTCCAAACTCCTAGTGCCATCCAGTTCTGCACAGATTTTACTCAGGAAATGTTTTTATGCCTAACTGGCCCTCTATTCTTCCTTTTTTTTCTTCAGCAGAATTTTCACATGTGCTGCTTTGATGCTTTCTTCTTCATGAAGACACTGATTCACCTGGTTTCTGGGGGAGTAGGGTATTGGGAAGGGAGAAGGGGTGAGGAGTAGGAGATGGTAACAGGGAGATAAATAATAATAAAAAATACCCCCTGGAAATTATGTCTGTGTTTCAAAAGTCTCCAATAAGAAGGCTTGAGCTGAAATCCTTAGCTATTTTTAAGACAGACAAGAGGTTAACGTGTGGGGAGTATCCTGTTGGCAAGAGGAAGAAGGTTGGAGAGACTCTTGTTTGATCTCCCCTGCCAGAAGCAGTGCTCTAGTGGGCAAAAAGTTACCAAAGTAGGGCTCTGGAGGTTATTATTTTCTTCTGTCTCTGCCACCGTTATGAAATACGACCTTAAGAAAGTCATTAAGCCTGTTTTTCTTTTCTTCTCCCCTCTTTGCCTGCTTCTTCAGTTCAGTCTATGAACTGCTTACAGAAGGGACTGTCTGATTGTGGCTGTGCTGTACATACAATGAGGCCACAGTGGCATGTGAGGGATGCTGGAGATGGCATTGAAGCGTCCTACCTATGCATCCTTTCACTCAGCCTCCTTGGCAGGGATGTGCTGTGTCCTGTGTACCTCTTGAGTAATGCTCCTTTTTTTTTTTTTTTTTTTTTTTTTTTTCTTCATCATCTTAAGCTGAAAGCTGCTGGCTGAGAGGCTACTGGTCATTTCAGGAGTCTCAGACTGTTTTCCTGCCTTTATGTCTTGCCATGCTTGTTTTTAATAATGTAAAACCTCTAAATAAAACGGAGGTACCATTCCTTAATTGAGGATTCTGAGGCAGACTAAAGTTCAGAAGCCTTTTTTTTCCATTAACCTGTAGGAAAAGAACTGGAAACAAGTTCTCAATTTTCTCTTCATTAGAGAGAGTAGAAGAGTTATGAAAAGGAGTTGATAAGATACTCCTTAAGCAACTGTTGAGATGTAAATTGTGAGGTAACAGACCTTTTCATCAGTAGTTTGGGTTAACAGACTGTTAACCCTGTCTATTTCAAAGTGACACTGAGCTGTTTTATTGTGAGAGAAGTAGAATTTGGTGTAAAACTGCTAGTTACGTCTGTATGTTTAAGGTCCCAGGTTTTTTGTTATTGTGGGCATCAGATGTCTTGTGCACCAGACATCTGGAGCCATAAGCAAACCCCATCTTTTGTGTATAGATACACAGGTACATGTGGTAGAGTCCTGGCATTATTAATAGGCATCTTCTTGATGAGAAAAACAGTCATGCACATCCTAATTATTCGTGTTTGGAAAGCAAGAAATATTAAGGTTCTCTGACATTTGTACAACTGCATGATCCAGAAGCTCTAAGGAAGATTGGAAACAGCCTCAGTCTTCACACTAGAATAACATTTCTGGAGGCCTGGGCATTGAGTACAGTTCATGAGAAAATCTGAGGCACTGACTATTTGAGATTGTATTCGGATGCTAGAATTAAATCAGAGAGAAAGGATACAGCCCAGAATTCCTGTGAGATGTTTGATGTTGTTAAAGTTGCATTCCTCAGCCAGTGTCACTGTTTTTGTGTAGTATTTGTAATGTTGAGAGGAGAGTCTGGAGAACTTGCTCAGGAGGTCTGGATGCTTCTGACCTACTAGGATGATATCATGGACGGGAGTGGAAGGACTTAAGGTCACTTAAAGAATCACTGTCAAAATATTAGGAAAGTCATTTTAATATGAATTTGTAAAAAGCATGACTTAACAAAATTCGATGGCAAGGTTCACTACATGATTTACTACATGGAAAAATCGTACAGAGGAAAATACAAATAGAATTGGGTTAGAATGATTTACACATGGATTGGGAGAAATTGTTTGGATGGAGGTCAGGGAAAATGGTTCACATGGGCATTGGGCGAAATCAAGTCAGAATTGAGTTGGACTGATTGATACAGGGATTAG
>NW_010307580.1:65477-68057 GCF_000700745.2 Antrostomus carolinensis | reverse complement strand
GGAAAGAAGATAAGGGAGAGCCTCCTGTTGACACGGGGCTCAGAATGGATAGTCAGCAACTTGTTATAACTGACACAGCAACTTAGAGACTTAAGAGTTCCCTAAGTTATATCATACACACACAGAAACAGATATAAGTGTAGATATAGAGGTTAACCTGTTATTAAGATGTTTCTTTCACTGTGGATTATATATATTTTGGGACCCAAATAATTCTAGAAATGCTCTGAAATCAAACTATAGTGAATTACTCACTCTAACACTTAATCGGCTTATATAATAGGACAGTTATTCCCCTTGTCAGTGTGTCGCAGACAGTTATTCCCGTCATCTGGTGTCAGGCAGTAAAATCTACTCTAAAGGTGTCCCAAATCAGGGGGTGAATACGGGCAGCAGCCTGCTGCCATCCTGGAGGGCTCTGAAGGGCCTCACTTAGGATCAGTATGAAGAGGGTCACAAGATGTTTGACTTTGGTCGATATTTTTTTATTGTGGCCATGGTTCTGGTTAGATAATCTTGGCAACTTTCAGAGTGGGCTGTGATTCATGCAGGAGGGTCTCAGGTACATTTCTCAGGCAACAGGAATTTCAGGTGCAATTAGGGAGTGCCTAATTGCCCCAACTCACTGTACTTGTACCTCGGACAAGAAGGTACCAGGCTGCTTTGACTCACTGCTCCAGCAAACAAGATGCAAAAAGTGCCAGGCTGTCCCAGTGCACTTGATTGAAACAAGAACAATGTGTGCCAGGACGAGGGGTTTGCACCGCCTCACATGAAAGGTGGAGACTTTCGGCTACCAGGCAAAAGTGTAATTTTGTGATGACAATACCTACTTGGTGTCAGACACAACATAATGACCTGTTATCATCATTGCATCAGACAGCAATTTTTGCAGGTCTGTTTAGAAACAATTCCCTTATTTATACCCACTGGTTCTTCACTGGGAAGGAGAGTAGAAATGAGCATCACTATTGCCATTATTGGATGTAAGCCCAGTTTCTGAATTAAAAACATATCCCATATGTGAGTTTAGGCACTGAACCTTGGTGTCTGGCCTTCAATCATAATTCCCTGAATCCAGACAGCTCTCAAAAATTTGAGAAAATTTGACTGAAGATCTAATTCTGGATTCAAACTGCCTATTAGATGCTTTCATAAGCTTTGCTGGTCTCTGAGCCACAGAAAAGAAGCTGTGTTTTCCAAATAAGATGCAACCAGTTGTTCCCAGCATGGGATTGGATAGTTACGAGAAATATTTTCTCATGTCTAGAAGCAAGCCTTCCAAGGCAGCAACAGAGCACTCTTGGAGCAGTGTATTTACCAGGAAGACATTTTTGTTGTGCCTTCAAATAAAAGGGTTGTGTGAAAGAAGGAAAGGGCAAGTAGAACTTCTAAACCAGTTTTGCTGACAAAACTACTGCTTCCTAAAGCTGCACTCTCACTGTAAAATCATAAATACTGTACCATTTTTTGTAGTACTGATTTTTTTTGAAAGAAAAAAGTCAGCATCTATATTAAAGGGCTCATCTTTTTCAAGCCCTCAGTTCACCTTCAATACTTTAATAAGTACCACTAATAATGATTACAGTTGAAGAGATGGCATTATGCCATATGCCCTTTCATTGGTCTCTAGGGAGTATTTGCAAGTACACAGAGATAAATGTAAGTTATTGCTATGATAATGAAACCATGTGTGTCATACAGCACACAGAAATTATATACAACTTAATACAAAAGCTTGCTTTATTTAATTAAACAACATTTAATTTAAAAAACGTATAGACATTTATCTTGTATATGAGATTAAATAAATATGTGTCATGGAAAGGGACAAAATTCTGTAAGCTGTAGTTGAAGATTACTTGATGAGATCTGGAGACCTCAAGAAAAGGTATCGCTTTCTGTCTTCTCACTTATTGTGCTTAAATGATCTTTCCCTTCTCCCTCTGCTTTACTGGGTACTAATCAGCTGTGTAATTGAATTGGCAACACTTTCATTGCTTAGGTTATCAGTCCATGTTTTTTATTAAATTCAGCCATCCTTATGTCTAAAAAAGGTATGAGCTTTTGAATGGAGAAATTCACAGATGGAGATTTTTGATCACTCAGTAAATAACAGACAGTGGAATTAATTTCATTTCTTCATGTTCTTGCTCTAGATTTTCTTTCTTTTCTAAAGATTTGTTTTAAAGTTTATAGTATATATAGAATATCCTCTTTAAAACAAGAAACTCTCATAAAAGAACACCAGGTCCTAATCCTGGAGAGGGAAAAAGGAATTGCTATGTGGCTAAAAATTAGATTCTAATTATGCACAAGCTGAATAAAGTAGGGATCTGACACAAAGAATTGCGAAAAACAACCCAGGGCTAGCTCCTGCTGCATCCAGTTGATGGAAGGATTCTCACCCACTCAAAGAGAAACAGCATCAAGCTCCAAATAACTTTAGCATTTTAGATGCTGTTTGTTTGGTTTCTTTGTGATCTATCTTTCTTTCTTTTCTCTATTCCTGACAACCTAGCTGTCAGGAAACTAACCTGCTATTTAATCTAATGATGTGTTTACATTTATTAATCAGTT
>NW_010307580.1:38422-65460 GCF_000700745.2 Antrostomus carolinensis | reverse complement strand
CTCTTTCCTCTTGTCTCCTCCCCCAGATCTAAGCTGGCAGCATCGAAAGTGATGAGTATCTTTCTTCCTTTTTCACTTGAGAAAGTGGCACAGAAGTTAAAGCACTTCAAAGAGATTGTTATCTCTCCATAGCTATTTTATAATTAAACAACCACCTCCCAATACCAATGTACATTCTCCTTGATCTTTAAGTAGGAAAACAAAAAGAAGAGGCATCTCCTCTGTTTGTCTCATCTAACAGATGTGCATCAGCTTTTCAGCTTTCTGCTGTAAACTGGTTTGGCTTTGTTGGAAAGAAGCTGAACTAGGACAAAAAGATTTGCATACTGCTATAGGAAACTACTAATATAATCTCTCTACCAATTGATTAAGTTGTGTGGATGTGTGATTAATGAGAGCTTGTTCAAATCTGACCTTTTAAATATAGGACAGGATGTATGCAATGACTTGCAAGATTTAATGTGGAGTTTTAAGGTATGGACAAGGGGACACTTTGCTTGTCCTTTTTGCTCAGCATGTCTCAAATAAGTTTTAGCTGTAGCAAATTAGGTAAAGCTAGATGAAATGAGAGCCACCTCCGGCTAAATTATCCAACTTAAAACAGCTTTAGCATGCTATTTTTAGATTTAAATATTCCTGCTTCATGGTGGGAGATGCCAAAGTTAATCTGCTTATGAAGGTTCAGACTTCTAAAGTTTCCACATGGGGTCTGTTCAAGAAGAAAACAGATTTTCTGTTTTAGTGCTTTAAACAAATTTAACTTTGGATTTTTAATTTAGCTGGAGGAAGCAAATCGCAATCCAGGACCACATTTTTGTATGGTAGATAAATCTTTACCGAGCCAAATTTTCAAGCATGCAAACTCACATTGTGCCACCAGTTTTGATGTGCTACAGGATTTCTGCCATCAGCCAAGGAATTAGCTTCTCTGGAATCAGTCAGTGCCAGTGGTAGGAGAGGGGACAGGATGACATGGCACCGGACACCCTATTTTCAGGTGTTTCCACAAAAAAAGCCTGATCAAAGGTGTTTAAAAATATCTCTCCTGTTACTGTAAAAGACAGCAGACTGAGTGTATAGAGCAGTAAAAGTCAACTCAAATGAGACAGGTGACAGCATTTTACTTAGTTTCAGACTCACTGCAGTATGGTTTAATGAAAGCACATTCTCAAAGCTAGTTTATGGTTGAGATCTCATTCATTGTTACATATAAAACAATGATAACTGTTAGTGTTGCCGATCTATGGTAGAGAGCTGAATGTGCAAATAGCTTTTCCTGTAGTCTGGAACTAAACCTTACTGGCCTGGCTAAAGAAATGTATCAAGGGATCACAGGAATCTAGACATCAGTGGTATGTTTGGGATTAAAGCTTGCTCTGAGCTCTTGATTCCTTTGCTCTCCCTGAAGATTTCCAGCACAGTGCTATATAGGTAACTCTTTTTAGCATGAAGAACCTGTCCAAGCAACTGTCTGAGTATGGTTTCAGTTGAGTTTTCTCTAAGGAAAATATTTGTCTTTAAATCTTTTCAGCTCTAATTAGGCCCAGGTACATACATTTCATGTCTATGTGAGCTTTAATTGCTAACATTTGCTCAGAGGAGTAAATGAGGAGCTGCCATGGCTGCTTTGTAAAATGCAAGCAAGCAGAATCTGGCAGTCAGGCTGTCAGCTTTATTGGCTGACTGGTTCTTGTAAAAAAGGATGCAGCTCTGCTGCATTTGGAGCCTGCTTCAAATAAATATGCCTTATTTTCAGAACTGGGAACTGCAAACTCTTCTTCCCTTTAGGGATTAGACTGCTTTGTGGCAGCACTACCAGGGGAAAAGGCTGCTGCAGGCCAGGAGAAGCTTGGGGAAGGGCTGTGCTTGCGGGAGGAACTGCAGCCACACGACAGAGGTGTGTTCCCTCCCAGTTCATGATGTAGTTAGCAAAAGCATAGGGCTAGACTAGCAGTTTAGGATAACAGCTACTGAAACAAGGAAAGGAAGGAGGAGAAGTACTCATAGCTGGCTGGGTAGAGGAGAACCAATTAATTTCTTTGCTCCAGTCCTACCTGTCCTGCTGGTGCAGCAGGTAGGTGTAGGTGTGATGGAGTTGTATTACCCCCCTTTTCTTCTTCCCTTGTGGCAGTAGGAGCTGCTTGCTAATATGCCCATGGCAGAGAGGATGGATCGTGCCTCATTATGCTGTGGATCCAAGCACAAAGGAGAACACTTCATTTCTTCTGTTTGTGGGTTTGCTTGTTCTGGATGAATGGACTGAAATTATCCTCTCTGTGGAGGATGGGTATCTGAGAAGTACTTGCATTTCTGTCTCCAGGCAATAGCTACCTTGCTTCTGGAATTGTTCGTTTGGCCTGATTTTTCACCTTGCCCAGCTATCAGTGTAAGTTAAGATGTAGTTTCAGAGATTGAATTAGAGTAAGAAATGCTACTGATGTGTTAAACTGGTGTGAAATCAGAGTCTAGCTACTCCTGTCAGCTCCCTGGGCGTAAGGAAGGAGCTGAATGCTTCCATACAACAGAAAGAGTCACTGCATGCAAGTCCAGTACCTTGTCTGAGACTTCAGCAAGGACTTCACTGTCCTCAGGTGAGATACCAGGTGAAGTACATGAATCTCTGCTAGTGAACCAAAACCACAGGTCTATTGCACCAGGTTTTATTTACGAGAATTAAAATGGATTTAGTCTCTAGGGTTATTATTGTCACTCATTATTAAAGGTCTAATTAATACTGTTTATTATTGGTTTAGAATTAGAATATTTCCCACTTCATGAATGTTAGCTATGTAAAAATAAAAGGCTTTAATTAATTGACTGAGTTAACTTTTCCAATATACATCAGTCCTACTCCTTCCTAAACATGTATCCAGAAGGGCAGAATCAAAGTGACATATGGTAAAAGGAAGCAGAATGTCTAAGCTCAGGTCATTAAAGTGGTAATAAAAAAGACTTCACCAAATGGAAAATACCACCAGTCTACTCCAAACTGTCTTGATCAACACTCAGTTCATTTTTATTGTTTATAGTGTTAATTATTTTTTTGGGAAAAAAAATCCATATAAATTTAATTCATAGTATGGTTGTTAAATTGTAAATAACTGAAACTGCTGAAGCTTTTGCTCTAATAAAATTGTAATTGGTCTTTTAAAGTAACTACATTAATAAATTCCCCTTCTTCCTCCTCCTCATACTTAACAAAGCAGAGACCCTTAACTGCCATAAGTCATCACCATTCCTTTAGTCCTGTAAAGTTTTGCTAGCCCACACCAGCTGAGAATCTGGCCCAAAGCAGGGTTGAGACAAGGGAAAAAAAAATCACCTACGAGGTATTTGTGTACAGGATTGTTATTCTGGCTGAAGTCAATGCTTTGCTGCCTACAGAGGAGCAAAATAGCTTATTAAAATTATTTGTGCTCATTGAGATGTTTTATACACAGTGATAGAAATGTGGAGTAAAAAATGTGGTTCTGTTTTGCAGTTGTTGCTAGTTACATATTAAACTGATTTTATTAACGTACTAAACAAATGGTAGCTGTAATACACCACTTCTCCTCAGTATGTCTTAAGTACCTATGTGTTGCCTGTCAGTGTAGCATCTCTGCACCTTCTGATCCACAGTGTACCTGGTCTCAACAGTGTGGTTGTAAAATGGGGCAAAAACCTAGACTCATCCCGTTTTAGTCCCATGGCTTGAATCAACAGAACTATGTGTTTGAACTGCCTGGGCATCTGCTGTGGAAGGACGAGAGCCTCCAAAGGGTGAATACTTTCATGACATGAATGATTGGTCCAGGCTGCTCAGTCAGTGTGTGATGAAGCAGGGAGATGAATGGAGGTCTTCCAAATTCAGAATGGCCTGTGACTTTAGGAATGTCCTCTTTTTTGCAGCAATATTAAAGAGACTGTTCTGACTTTTTATTCTTACTCTGTATGCCATTTCTGACTCACAAGAGTGCTTCAGGTTTCTCTGCTTACTACTGACAATATATTTCTGGGTTTTGGATGTGAAGCCTCTCTTTCTGGTTAATGTATTTCCAGGTTGCTTAATCCTACAGATTCTGCATTAAATATTGAGGACTGCACATGCAACCTTTACAGACTGCATGTGTATAGAAGGTTTTATAAATGACAGTACATGTTTACAAGTGCAGTGATCCCATTTGCTTGGGTGTGTACCTCTGCATTCATACAGCAGGTAGTGCTGGAGCGTGTCCAGAGAAGGGCAATGAAGCTGGTGAAGGGGCTGGAGAACAAGCCTTATGAGGAGCAGCTGAGGGAACTGGGATTGTTTAGCCTGGAGAAGAGGAGGCAGAGGGGAGACCTTCTTGCTCTCTACAGCTACCTGAAAGGAGGTTGTAGTGAGGTGGGTGTTGGTCTCTTCTCCCAAATAACAAGCAATAGGACAAGAGGGAATGGCCAGGGGAAGTTTAGGTTGGATATTAGGAAAAAAAATTCTTCACTGAAAGGGTTGTCAAGTATTGGAACAGGCTGCCCAGGGAAGTGGTGGAGTCACCATCCCTGGAGGTATTTAAAGGACGTGTAGATGTGGTACTTGGGAACATGCTTTAGTGGTGAATTTGGCAATGCTGGGTTTACGGTTGGACTAGATGATCATAATGGTCTTTTCCAACCAAACTATTCTATAATTCTATGATTCTCTATTCCGGCAGCAGTTTGCCCTGCACAGGAGTTTGGCAGGACCCCAGGGTGGAGCATGGTCCTGGAACTTGACTCTGGTTTTGTTGCTGGGTTGTGCAAGCACATAGCCATGTTCCTCCACAGGATGCAGGGCAAGGCTCTCCCCCTTACTTCCAGCAGACCCCCAGCATCCATAGTCCCTTTAAGGTCTAGAGGAGGGAAGCCACCCAAGATGTCACTTAATGGTACTGTTGTAGCCACGGCCCCCTAGTTGTACAGGGAGAACCTGTTACAGACATGGAAGTGTGTACACACACCAGACATTGGCCCTTACATGTCAGATTACAAGAAACCTGCTCTGGTGACTAATTATCCTGAGTCTGCAGGGTGGCTTGCTGATTCCCTGTGAATAGCACTTTAGTCTAGTCTCAACCTGTTAAAAGTGTATGACTCTTAACAGTTTTTTCCCAAGTATTTTATTTTGACAGCACTATAAACAAAAGCACTTCTATGCATCTTTCTTTGCTGAATTATTTATTTGAATGTAGATATGAATCATTCTTTATTGCGGAATACAGTGCTGTCAGGTCCTAGTAATAAAACGTCAGTGCTAATTAGCTGGAAATAAAATTGTCAAAAATACTTGGTCCTAATTAAGGTCTTCTAAATGTTTATACACTGTGGACTTGCTCTTCCTCCCAATGACTGTGTAAATCTGGAATACGTTCATTGACTCTAGTACAGTGTTCATGCAAATGGATCATAATTTTATGTCTTGTTCTTATGGTTATTATATGCTGTTAGCTAAATAAGAAAGCAGTTCAAACTTTAAATTGCTTGATTGAGTAAAATCAGACCACATGTTTCCTGCTGCATAGAAGCATAGAAATTTTAACACCTAAGTGATTCAAAAGGTATATAGCTCAGACCATACTCTGAAAAATAACTACATACTCTTATCTGTTGTACATATGAATATGCATAGATAACTGACTCCTTTTTATATTAGCTGGAATTGTTCAATTCATATGGCTAATATTGTTGATCTGCACGATGAGCAATACTGTCATACATATTTAAAGTTATTCGGATCCGCTGAGGTTTCACCACATAGCTCATTCTACCATTTGGTCTCTTTTCCCTTTGAAATCAATTATCTGTCTGTCCATTTCTTAAGTGAAGCTCAGCTACTTCTCGATGTAATTCCTTAGTTGTTCCCCATCCATTTTCCCAATTTCCATGTTCATCAAAATACTCAATCCTATAATATTGCCTCAGCTTTGTACTTCTGTCCCGAGAGTTTTCTAGAATAACCTTTTGAGGGTTGGGCCCGAAAAATAGTTTTAACCAGATACGAAATGGGTTTGGATTTAGTATTTTACTTTGTGTCTTCACAGTCGAGACAAAATTTAGATTTCTGTCTGAGCCTCATTGAACTTTGAAATTTCAAGTCACATTTAGTGAACTTGCAGGATCTCACCCTTGAAAAGCAGGAATTTTTGAATCCCGAGTTGTCTCTCACTGACTCCTGGCGATGTGCCCAGGACCTTCAGAGGCACTTCTGCAGTTCCTCCAGTCCAGCTTTCTGTGCTGTAGGCTCGTCTCTCTAAGGTCCATCCCCTCTACTTTATGTACTTTATAAGCGTAAAGACAAGAAAAGTATATATTCTTTGTTTTTCTGAAATGAAAGTGAACATCAAAAATTACAACTGTTTTTTGTTAAGAGTTAAATTCAAATGCAGTTATGCCAACACAACATGGTTGCAAACTGTTTATTTTTGCAGCTACATAAGTAGAAGCTAAAATAGAAGACATTTTTTTACAGCAAATAATTGATGTTATTTTTCTCCTTTATACATTGCTTAAGGAGGATTATGATTTTATTAATATATTTATAAATGTTATAACTGTTTGGGTAATTCTGTAGCTAATTCTTGAGCTGTTAAATATTTTATAAACAATTTATTTTGAGGTTTTTAATTCAGAATTCAGAGGTTTATCATTAGCTAGTTTCCTGGGTTCATTACTAGCTCTGGGTTCTCACTTTTCATGGTCTGTAGGATGAGTATTGGGTCCCCATATGGGACCTTTAAGGGCAAGTGCAATAGAAAAGAAGTAATAGTGACTTTAACTGGGCTGATTTAGCATTGCAGCATATTGTGTTTCTGGTATGACCATCCCACTTTGAATCTTGCTGTCTGGGACTATTGTCTAATGCTTAGCCCTAATCTGAGCCAGATCTGAACCAGCCTCAGATCAGGGTGAATATACCCCGTTAACTCAGACATTTACTTGGAAATTTGCTCACCTCAGGATCTCTTAAGTCAGGTAAGAATAGAAACTGCTTTGCTGTTTAGCTGAGAATTAAATTAGAGAGGTCTTCTGAAGAAATTGATAATTTATTTTCCATGTAAGTCCTGAATGAACACCCAGATGAAACTGTTTCACTGTGCCAGCCTCCCTTGCTGTCCTGAGTTCTGCTTTATGGGGATTTGAACCTGGTTCTGTCTTGCTGCAGCCCCATTAGCACAATCTGGAGAGGCCATCTAGGGAGTGCACAGATGTACAGTGACAGATACATTTGTGTTTGATGAAATATGATCCAATAAATGGAGAGATTGCATTTATCACCTGTCTGAGGAGGTTGAGTAGGAAAACAGGGGAGATACCCAGGAAAGGTCTCTTCAGCATGCTTTAGGTTGTATCTCATTTGATTCCAGAAACTCCAACTCAGTCAATTCAGCTGCATTTAAGATGACTGTAATGAGGAATGTAATGTCTCTGTGAATTACCTGAAAATCTTTTAAAAGCTCTGTCACTATTCTTTCCCTTGAGATTAAAGACTAATCTTGGGTATTTGCCATCTAAGAATCTACCTAATTACCTGAGGTTATATGCCGGTCAGTGAGAGATATTTTATGAAGGACAGGGGAATTGTTCTAGTGTTTAAAAAGTCAGTAATTGGGCACATCATTCCCCTGGAGATCGGTTTGAGGAGAAGGAGCTAGGGTAGTCCTGATCTCCTAACAGAAAACTCCCATTTCATGAGATAGACCATCTCCTAAAGTGGGTCATCTTCCTGCCCCCAGGACTTTCCCCACAAAGTGCCTGTGTTATATGAGGACTTCAGACTGGGCAGAAGACAAGACTCAAAGAATGTATTGCTGCATCCAAGAAAGATGGCAGCTATTCATAGATCCAAAGGCACTTTCTCTAGTTACAAAGCAAAGTTCTGTTTCTAATCTAGTGAGTAAAAAGTATAAGGATGCTATCAGCCCTTCCCCTCACAGTCTCATGCACTACTGCAGCAGCTCTGCAGCCCCTTTTGCTTCATTGCTTTCTCTGCCTTTCCCAAGCTGCACTGAATTCCACTTCTTGACTGGCTCCCAAGTCCTTCAGAGCATTTTAACTTGCAAAACATAGTTGCTCATATGCAGCAAGTACTTTTGCCATTTCTCAGAGATCTCGTCTCTCTGTTTGGCTTGTCTCATTGACATTGCTCAGTGGCTAGTTCAGGGTCTTCTATTGTGCAGACTGGAAGGAAGAGGTCTTGTTTGTCCAAAAACAAGATGAGAGCTGTGGCTTGTATTTTCAGGCTTAAGTGAGTTATTGCTCCCAGCTATCTTCCTTACCTTCCTGTTTGAGATGGCTAAATGAGATGTATCCCCTCCCTAATCACTGCAGTGTGCAATCAGACCTCATATGAATACACTGGGCTTTACAAGTCAGTTGGACTACTGCTTAGTCTCTCTGCTGTAGGATCAGACATGAGGAAGATGGTCACTTCATAGTACCAGATGAATTTGGTTTTCATCCCAATTACCTTGAGGGAATGGGATGAGGAACAGAGTTCCAGCTAGATGGAGAGCAATAAGAGCCCAGCCTTGCACTGGTTTGGCATTAATCCTTCAATGGGGAGGCATCATGATGGTTAATACTCATTGTGAGAATTGTGAGGTGATTAATAGTTATTAAAAAGGGCTTGTTTCTCCCACTGAGCTGTTTTTAAATTTGTGCTGTGAAGCCTTCTCAGCAATGTAGTATAGAAGCAGAGTTAATAGTCTTGTACTTAGATCATACTCTGTTAATGTAGTCTTTTTTCCTGACCAGCTCAAGTTATAAAGGTAATTCAAGTGCTGTAAGCGCAGTAGCACTAGAAGCCTTTAAAACCCAGCGGCCTGGATCTGACTTGCAGCTTATTGGTAGCCTGCACTTGCAGACAGGGCTGATCTGAAGGCACACCCTACTTATATTTGTTTAGCCAACATTACCAGGAACATTATTATTCCCCAGTTTCTTTCCACTGATGAGGAGATATGTCATTGCTAACTCTCTATCTGAAGCAAGAGCAGCAAGGGAAGCCCATAATGGAAGCCAAAATTCAGACTTAATTCAGAGAGTAAAAATCCTAGTGCTGTTGACCTTGGAGGTAGAATACGTCATTGGTGCAAGTTGCTCAGATCCAGGACAAACACAGCACAGGCTTGGAAAAGGATGCTAATCTTAATTCCTTCACACATGATGTAAGTTTAAATTGAGTCCCTAGGTATAATTCAATAATAAATATGTAATAAACTACTGAACTTTTGAAAGTTTTCCCTGGAAAGCTATAAAATATGCAAAGTGTTGCTTAAGAGACTGAAATGGATTCTTCACAGTCATGTTTACCCAGAGGATCATACATGTTTAGTAAGTATTTTAAATCCTTTATTAGGGTTACCCAAAAGAGTTATTTTGTTGTAGCAGTTAAATCAATATTTAGGCAGGTTTAAGCTACTTATAATTTTTCCAAGGCACTGGAATGGCTTTTTGTGCTTTAATCTATCCTAAAAGAACAGATTTAGAAAGTATTTTTAAGTACTTTGAAGAAATATTATGACACTTTGTTGACTCCATCTAGACAGCAACTTGAGGAAAAACTGAAAAACAGGGATTACTTGACTTGGAAAAAAGAGTAAAGAACATTCTTCTAACATAATTCCATGACTCATCTCTGAGCTGAAACTGAATAGAAAGTTATAAGGGTTGTGGATTTTGATGCTTTTTACCCCATATCCTAGGACCATGAGTTCTACCAATGCATGGTGTTAATACTAAGTTCTTTTTGTGTATTGTACAAAAGTGCTTTATAAAGCACTGGGAAAATACAGTTGCTTGATGGTATCTGCTAACTAATATTTTATATCCTGCTTCTACAAAGTAGTTTTCTTCTTCAAAGTTGCTAAAACACAGCTTATCAAGCCTTGGTTTTATTTTTAAACTATAGAAAACTATGTTTAAAACATATTACTATCCAATAACTTTCCATCTCAGTATGGCAAGTATGTATAGCAAAAATGAATTGATTTTCAGACTGAATTGCCTAAACCATATTTCACAGGTTATAATATGTGTAAACAAGAAGAAAAGACTTGGCCTTGATAATACTCTGCTTATATACATAGAAATCTACAGGATGAGGTTTTTCATTTATTGCATAAGATGGCCAATGCGGAACTGGAGAAATTTCTTTACAGTAATTAAATGAATTACCTGAGAGAGTATGTAGATGTTAATTTTGATGTTTCATTTGATACTTCCCTGGGCCTTCTATATCTGAGTAAACTGGAACTAGGATTTTTTTGTTTCAGTCATTGAAATACTCACACTTGTTTATTCTCAGTGGTAGTATCACACTTCTGTACCATATATTTAGGGTAAAATAGAATGTCCAGAATTTTATTCCTACCACAGAAAATAATGATTTGTTTGACTTTGTCCATCTTGTAAACAGCCTGGTTCATAGGAATCAAGCAGAGAAATACGTAACACATCTTTATTCATTTATACATACAATGACATTTACAGTGTGTGGTTGCCTGAAGAAGCAATACACACTTTGATCTGAGCATGGATATAAGTTCTCAGGCTCAGCCTCCAGAATAAACAAAATGGCAAAACTGGAATTCAAGGAAATTATTGTATGCTGAATCTTCTGGAGTAGTACCAACTCAATTTTTCATGTTCAACTTAAATCTTTCTTTATCAAAATGTCAGTTTTTGTTTTGGAAAGCTGCTTGCTGTAGATTAGAGCTTTGTGAAGGAATGAATTTCCCCACAAAAAACTCAGCAGTTACATGATATGGTATCTAAAACACTGGCATGATTTCTCTACTCCAAACAAAGGGAAGTTTTGAAGTATACCATTGCTCTGCCAGCAATGAGAGCCATGTCAGCAGATCTAAATCCAAACTTTGGATTTGTTTGTGAATTTTAGACTCTCATCAAGTCATGTGCAAAGGTGGGCCTGTATCAAAACACAGTAGGTAAGTATATTTGATTCTGGTGTAGGTCAAATGTGTGGCATGCTCCTGTACCATCAATGGGCTGTACAAAATAGAATGTTAACTCTTGTATCTGAGTTGGATCTGAACATTGTAACATCTACTCAAATAGAATCATTGGATTGTCACTGTACTGGTGGTCACTTTGATGATTCTAAAGACACACAGAGGGCAAAAATGGTTTTACACTTCTACTCAGTAGTGGAGTTAGGAGTAGAAGAGAGTTTGCTCTCTTCAACAGATGGGTTTTATTTGCAGTCCAGAGAGAGAACAAATGTCCTCCTATATGGAACATTGCCAGTTTGAATCCTGATGAAAGGATTAGTGTCTTTGGATCTAGGCCCTGGAAATGGCTGATTTAATACTATGTCTTTTACCATTTATCTTGGCAGCTGATGTTTTACCAGTGGCACCATGTGTTTATTTATAGGGTTATGCAAGGAGAAGAGTAAATGGAATGAGGGGACACTCATGACTTGTGTAGGTCATGTTGTTATAGTAATGTATTCCCAGTGCCAAACTGGACAGCTTCTTTCTATAAAACCTCTGTCTGTCATCAGCATGTATTTCAGTTCCCCGGTAGTGTATTTGGACTGTGGTTTAGGCCACATATTTTTAAAGTAGCAATTGGTAATTTTGAAACCTTTTAATATCTCCACCAGACTTTGATTCCAAGGCTGGTGGGTTATAAGAGCTGGAAGCCATATCCAGTAGCACTTCTATGGACAATGCCTTCTGTGGGGAGCCTGTGGCTTTTTAAAAGACCACATGGTTAACCTTTTAAGACTGCTATTTGTGAAGGAGAATGCGATTGTCACATATTGAGGTCTGACTTTTGACAACTGCACTCTTCGTTTCCAACCAAGGAATTACTGGGTTTTTTTTTTTCCTTTCTCAAAGAGATTCAAGTGGACTTGAAATAGGGTGAGGAATAGGCACTGCAGAGTCTGTCCTTGTATGGCTTCTTTTCACCTGCCATCCTGAGGTTAAAGGTGCTGTTGCTACCAGTTGATCTCTCTTTTAAGTCATCTACGAATGACATGCCAGGCTACTGGGAAAATATTACAACCAAAGTACAGTCCCAAGAGTTCCCTCTGAGTTTACCAGATAAACTGTACTAAATTTAATGGGCAACTGAAATCTTATTCATGGCTTTCAACGTAGCGTATTTTCAGTTAAAGGGATCTCATTGCAGTATATGTGTCACAGCAAAACACAGATTTTGCATTGCTTTATTAGAAAGCATTGGACTGTCCCCATTTAAATGTACTGTACTAGGGATGTTATTGTTAACTGTGCACTGACACAGTATATTGTGTGAGTGATCCAAGTTTTAATGGCTTTATACTCTCCGACAACATGATGTATCATAATTGCTTTTTTGGACCAGTTACAAGCTGAGTGTAAATATTTAGTATTAATGAATTCAGGTTTATTATGTGTAAATCTATCTGCAGTGCAGCAAATATGCATCCGTGCATGAAGCATCTTAGCATGCTTAGGGCAGGTCTTCTCTGTTTCTTTCTCATCTTCCTCTTCATGTTTATCTGCCTTCTGAAAGGCAAAATAATTTGCCTCTGTTTTTTTCCAGTTGTTACTGGTCCCTTCAGCCTGGGCACTTAAAACACGTTTACTGGACATACTCCCGCTTTTCTGTCTGTCATGTCTTTTGTTATAAGCAGATTGCCCAAATAGTCAAATCCATTCACAGGTTGCTGGCCAAGGCCTGTATCATATCAATAACATGAGGTATTTTATTTTGTCCTTTTTGTATATATCTCGTATTTTACATATCATCAGACTTTTGCTTCTCCTGACAGTGTGCTGGGGAACTCTGGAAAGCAACATGGGAAAGAATGAAATGACAGCTGTAGATAAGCCAAAAGCACATCCTGCCTTTGCCTTCCAGGTCTGAGGTCTCACTGCAAACCCTTTCTGTGCCCTCGGGCCAAAGGCTTGGTCTTCTTCCGAGAGATTGACCTTGTCAATTGTGTCAAAAGAGAGTGAGTTGGGGGGTCTTCACAGTTTCAACAGCTTCTTCCTGAATTAAAGTGATCTGTGATGGCTTGTGATGCAACCCTCTCCGAAGGCTCTGGGGCTGTGTTCTGGCATGCACTGCATTCAGACCATATTTGTTGTTTCAGAGGTGAAATTCTAACCACATAGAGAAAAGCAGAAGTGTTACAGAGGGAAAGGGTGGTTCTGAGTTTGAAATTGCAGCCTGGGAATTATGGGACATGGATTCTGGTTTTTGCTCAGCTATGTGTTCTGCATCATCTTTCAACATTTGAAATAGGGCAATAGCAGTTACCCCACAGAGGTAAGTAAATGATTAGGAGATGCTCAGGTACTGTAAGACTATGAGACTATATACCTATACAAGGCAGCTGTACAGACTGGACCCCACTTTCTCAGTGTGTCTTCTGAAGTCCTTGCATCCTTCTGCCACGCAGCTCCATCTGTAGGCCTAGCTCTTCTTTGTCAAAACAGACTGCATCTAGCTGTGTAGACTCAAGGATGGCCTCTGCTTTCCCCAGTGCTCCTCGTGGTCTTCTTTCCTCTTCTTCCTAGATTCAGATCATTGTCAGAAGAATAGGCATACAGACATTTGCACAGTTCCCTCAGTGTATAATATGGAGTGCACAAGGTGGTCCTGCAGTACAGGGAGCACACAAGACAGAGAAGAAAGGACTGTGAGAAATTAAGACTAAAATCAAGGGCTGAGAGAGATGAGAAAGAGAGCAGTGGATGTTTCTCTCCAGGAAGTCCTTGTGAATCTTTAGGTTTATTGCTGCCTTCTCACATTTTATAAATGTACTGAACAGACAGTTTATAGTCCTAAACCTAAAAAGGTGCTGCTAGTCTTCTGTGAAATTGGATGGATACCGAGTGAT
The DNA here is from genome assembly GCF_000700745.2 of Antrostomus carolinensis. NCBI lineage: Eukaryota > Metazoa > Chordata > Aves > Caprimulgiformes > Caprimulgidae > Antrostomus > Antrostomus carolinensis. The sequence continues at coordinate 51,602 of NW_010307580.1, read as the reverse complement.
AAGCTAACACTTAGTAGCAGTTTTCCCACTCATGACAGTATAAGTCCTAAGTACTCAGTTTTATTTGGTGCTTTTTGTAATAAGGCAGATGATCTTCTCATTAAGACATGACTGGGTAGAGCCAGGCTCCCTCTGCACAGGCTTGCTAGTCTGATGAGGTGCTTCTGAGCTGTTATGGCTCTTGGGGAGAAAGGAGCCTTCTGGGGCCAAGGCTGGCTGTGATGGCACTGCCTGCTGGACACGTGCCCACTCTTCCTGCTTCAGAAGACTGTGCAGATAAAAGAAATGTTGAGGCCACCTTGTTCCCATAGAGATAGCTGCCCAGTGGCTTAGTCTGCTTCTCAGTCCCGAGCCTCTGTTGGCCTGTGGCTTTAAATTTTGGTACCCCAAAAGAACACACAGTTCTGCAACAGTCATGTAATTGCTCTGTGTCTGAGCTGACCTGTCCTGTGGTTAATAATGTACACATATTTCACAGAACTGCCCAGAAAGTGGTAGGCGTTTTTGGAGATCAGGATGACTACATCTCTAATGCCAGCAATAAAATTGCCATTTATATTAAAAGCCCTAGAGTGCTTAAAATTTAGTTGGAAGTCATAGATGAGACACATTGCTTAATTTTCTCCTGCCCTAACAAAATAACAGTCAATTTTTGCTGCTGTTTTAATAATAAATTGGGGAAAATGTGCATACTGTAAACCTTTTAGCTATGATTATTTAAAATGAGTTTTGTTTCTTTCTTTATCTTTTTTTTTTAAGTTTAAGTGTTAGTAAATAACTTTAACATGATTTTTAAAGAAGTGGAGACAAATCATAAGGCCTTTTTTGAATAGCTTGGAGGCCCAGCTGTTAAATGATGGAAGGCCTTTCTCATGTAATCTCTTGTAATTTACTTACCATCACTAATATTTTATAGTCATAGCTACAGTGGAATAAGAACTCTACAATCATTCTGTAGGGAGCTCAGCCCTCAAATTGCCTATAAAAAGTGTGTTGCTGGAGCTTGCTGTAGGTTCAACTCACTGAGCTACTTAGTGGTTTTATTAATAATATTAACTAAGAGCACATGTACACCTGCTCTTGGAAATTTTAAAGTTGCTTTGAAGAATTCCAAAACGGGTTTCCATTGTGAAAGAGCCATCAGAACAAGCTTGTATTGCTAGTTGCCATATATCCCTCTCATATGTCTAACAAAGAAACTCTCTAAGTTTTGGCTGTTGACCTGCTAGTCACTTTAAAGCCCACTGGAGGCAAGCTTCTTTGAGAGTCTAGAATTGCTTATTTTCTGTTCAGCCTTCCAGGTATAAAATTAAAACTATATAGATTAATTTCCCTTTACCTTAGTACAAAATTATTTAGTGTCTATCGAACACATCACTGCAAGCACACCTTAATAATAATCTGAGTTTATAGACTCACTCAGCCTGAAAATAAATTGAAAGGTACTAGAATTAGTTTCTTGCAAGAACATTTTCTGCCACAGAAGTTCTAACAAGCAGGTAACAGACAGACTTGGCAAGGACCAGAATAATAATAAAACACATTACAAATGGAAGCTAGCAAAAAAATAGAAGATGCAGCAAAACAAGAAGGATCAACAATGGTCATTATTCACAAAGAATACCAGTGGATTTATTAAATTATATATTGGAACGTTGTCATTGGAAAATGGCACTTGCTGAGACTGAAGCTTTCTGCATAAGATGTGTAAATTGTATGTGTGGGAGGTACATGCATGTGTATAACTGTCTCTAAAGGAAATTTTGGGGAGCTTGAATCTCAAGAACTTTGTTTTGGGGGTGATTAAGTCCCTGTTTTGTCTTTCAATTGCTTTGCCCTTTGCAGTTAAAGGCAGCACAGAGGAACAGCCCTGAGGTGACCAAGTGACTCTGGAGACCCGCCTGAGTCGCACGCCTCCTTGCTGAGCCACAAGATGCAGCAGGGCACAGGGTGCTCCTCTCCAGGGACAGCCTTAGTCATTTGTCCAGCCTTTCACATACACTATAGTCACACTGAGTGACTTGACTTGTAAGAAAAAAAGTTGTCAGTTGTTTATTTCCATAGCAAGCAGAACTGTTTATTGATACCCAGCTCTAACCCTGTAATTCTGACAAAGCATATGAAATATTAGTGGGAAGGGTCTAAGCCTGGCTTTGACAGTGGATGTGATGTGCCTGTCTGTAGTAATGGGACAGAGGGGACTGGGGAATGTAGTCCTGCTCAGGTTTCTCAGTTTTGTAGTGGTTTTTAAAATTTGAGATATTATGTTGTATTTGACCCTCTGGTCTCAAAAGCAAGATGCTACTGATTTGGTCAGCTTAGATGTTTGCTTCTTACAAGCCTCCCTCTTTGATAGCTTCATGACTTTGGAATCAGATGCTTCTCAGCTGAAATACTTGTGGTATGTGGAAGCAGAGAGGTCTAATAACAGACTTAGGGATATGTCTGGGTTTCTTTTTTTCTGGTATGCACTGCGCGATTCTGCTGAAAGTGAGGAACAAAACTAGTGCTGTTCATTTTCCTATAATTTGAAGCAATCCATTTTCTCCTAGCCTGAAATTCAGGTTATTTCCCAACCCCATTGTGTTCAGAACATGAAGGAAACACTCGTCTGTTCAGTCCTGAAAAAGAAAATTCAGATGCGGCTTTAATGTGTCTCTTTGCTGATGTGGGCTCTTTCTGACGCACACTGATTGCCTGTCATACTCTGTAAATCAAAGTTCTATATCTACATGCCCCATACTACTACTGCTAAAAAGGGATCTAATTGTCTCTCTATTCAGCTTGAAGGGCAATAAACACAGATTAATAAGCATATGCATAAATAACTCACATATATTGTGAAAGATTATAATTTGCATTTATTTTTGTCTGCATTTCAAGAATTACAGATACTAACATCTATTAGACGACCCAGTTTTATCACTTTCACAGTAGGGAATCTCTTCCTGGGAGATATTTTCTTTCCTTGACACTATTCTTTCATGAGCCCTCTTGAAGTTGATCTGGGTCTTGAATCAAAGGTATCCTAAAGATTTTACTGGATGCATATGTGAAGTATGAACTCTCTTTTAATATATGAGGGTAGATTTAAAAATTTCAACTTGGATCACTCACAAATATCTGCAAAATGCCAAAGTTTTTATTTCCTTTCTCTAGTGTCTCGTCAATTGTTACATCGTGGTTAGTTTTCCCCTCCAGAATCCAACATCAGGATTATAAAAGAGCCTTGGCTCTCGTTTTAAGAGTGTGTTGTTACTCGTGGATATAAAGCAAAACTTGAAAACATGACCACAGGTAACCATATAACTCAAAACCCCCAATGGAAAATATGCTGGTTTTACCCTTTACCTCCCCATGGATTCTAGAAGGCACTTTTTAGAGCTGCAGTAATGTAATTGCGCTGCTTCTATCTTTTCTTACCTCTAATCATCTACTTTTGTTGTAAAGCAATGCATCCATTGGCTAAATAACTCGATACGCCAATAGGCCTTATTTAACAATTGTTATCTTTCACTTCTTACTGAGTGAAAAATAAAATACAAAGAGATTCTAGAGGCTAGAATAATGAGCTGAGCATCACCAGAAATGTGAACATTTTTGCATGCAGGCTTCTATGTCCTGTGTGGGCACTGAGCAGCAGGGCAGGGAAAGGGACATCATGTATTCTGGAGCAGAGAACAGCAGTATTTTGGGGGAGGGGGGTTGTGTTAGGGTTTTTTTTAAACAAACAAACAAACAAAAAAACAACTCAGAACACAGCAGTGACCAAAATAATAAATGGGTGTGTGTTAATTTTTGTCAGCTTTGGCAGTTTATTAGCAGCTTTTATTGTAGCTGGTTGTCTCTGGTGTTAAATTCACATATGTGTAGACAACTTCCAGTAATCCGCTGCAGTTACTGGATCTGTCTCATTAGCTCAGTGCATGGATACAGATGAGAAAAGAACTTCTGTACTTTGCATTTGGACAATTCACCTTGATTTCTACAGGGAATGCATGAACATGCGATGAACGTATTGGAAGACCTAAGTGTGGGATTGATTCAGGGGCACTCTGGGTACATGTGTGCAAGGGACAAGCTATACTTTTGCTGGGTAGCCTCTTTCAGTGTCCTGACTGAAATCATTAAGTCTTAACCACCTATATGCCTATTACACTTGCTTTTCACACACTCTGACATTTAATATTAAATCAACTGTGTTTCTGAAAATATAATATCCTCTTTTATTTATTTCTGTGAACAAATAACCAGCTTCTGACAACCCTGGCTAAGAAAATGGCATCTGAAAGAGTTTTATATTATTATTTCTAAATTTAGGTGTGAAGCACATTAATATTCTGTGGTGGCAATAATGGTCACTTTGTTATGGATAAAAAAAGTGATCTAAGCAGAGAGATTTTCAAAGCAACTTCATATCATAGTGAACAAGCCTCTCCAGGCTTTGATGCTGAGAGCTGTTGATACTGATGCACAGGATTTCATGTAGTTTTATTTAGGCCATTGACATTGTCCAGGGAATAAGGAGAGAGAGAGATACCAGTGTCTGCTTTGTGTGGAGGATTCCCTTTCCTGTTTTCTGGGTTTATCACACCTGTGAAAAATGTTTCACTTAGGTTTTGGAGTCTTCATTTCATTTTGTAAGACACAGACAGATATTCATTCTGTCCAGTTAAATCACAAAGTGGTGATTGACAAATGAGCTGAAACCTTCCCTCCAGAAATCAGAAGCACCAGAGAGACTGTAACGTGTACTTACTCGCACAAGGTTAGTAATACTAGCTGTAAAGTCAAGGACTCCGACAGGGCTGTTCCAGTGCAAAAAAAGGATTTTCTGGTGAAGATTTCTGTGGGTTCTAGCACCTATGACAGTAAGGTGATGTATCCAGCAGAATTTTTATGTAGTTAGAGTGGGGTAAGCTGCAGTAAGTTAAAATTTTTTGTGAACTGTGCAAAGACCAGTTCAGCACACAGAAACATTGTAAATGGGGATAATATCCAAGTAAGCCTTGTACTGGTTTTTTTGGAACTTCCACTGTGCATTCCTCTTAAATAAAAATTATAAACTAAAATTTGTAGATTAAAATTTACTTAGTCTCATTTAAATTGCTCATCTGCAGAAATTTTCTTAGTAACTACAAACTGACCCTGAATGTCTACGAAAGCAGTACCTAAAACTGTATGTGGAATATTTGGATATATGCCTTTTCAAGAGAATGCAAATCCCTGAGTTGTGCAATGTGCTGAGATGTCTGGAAGCAAAATTGCCCTATATGAATACAAAAGATCTGGAGTGGTGAGCTGCCAAAAGACAAGGATTTGCATAAAACTGTCCCTTCATTGGAGCCTGCATCCCTGTCACATCCCTACTGTGACTGTGTTACTGAGACAGCCTCCCAGGCTCTGTACGCCTGGTAGTGCCTCTCCCTTTCATACCTACTCACACGGCATTTATAAAAGAAAACAGAAAGACAAACCAGCCCAGGGAATATATTTTGAACTGAGAGTTAGCAATAACAATATTATCAGAAGAATTATGTGAATAACTGGAGTTTCAGGGCCCTAGTTGAACAAAAAATACCCCAAACAAAACAAAACAAATCTATGTTTTGCTATGGATCATGCTAAAGTGAAATTTGTGAGGGATTTTCCTCCAAAGTAAATGTTGTTCTTCCTGTTCACTGCCAGGTCAGGATCAAACTCCTTTCTCTTTTGGGCTGGAAGCCATAGGAAGCATTTATTTAAAACCTTAATTTCCTTCTCTTTGAGCTTGGATTTTGAAAGGAAAATAGAGTCATGTTTGCTTGAGGGACTCAGAAGAGCATCTGTACCATCAGTGTTTGAAATAAGCCTGAATCTGGAAAGGTTAGACAGTGTAGTATCTCAGCAGGCACGGTGCACTTGGTTTACAAACATGTTCTTTGAGTGTCGGCACATTTCATTTTTTTGTCCAGGTTTAAATTTTTCCCAGCATCTGATCCACAAAAAAGGGTTTTTCACTTTTTACAGATTTTCCTTCCATTACAACTTTTTGACTTAAAACAAAAGAAACATTTTATTTAAAGAATCCACAAAAAATATTTTATATGTTAATATATTCCCATATCTCACTGAAATATTTAGTTAGCCACAGTTGCTCAGGCAGAGTGGAGTCTGTACCATGTGATTTTCCACTGAATGTGACAAAAACACAGCCTTATTCTAGCTCCACCCCTTTTTGACAGCATGCAAAACCCTGTGCCATTAACGCTAACATGCATTTGCAATCAGTTTAAACATTGTATGTGGTTGATGTCTAATTCTAGGTGACTCTGAACATAGGAGCTTTCATTCACTGGCTTTTAGCTGTACATCTCCCATGCAACATTAAAAATATCCGTAGTCATATAAAAGCAGAGCACTGCACTCCTGCCTGTTAAGGGTCCTGTGTATTCACAACTTACAAACCTTTCCATATGCATCAGTTAGCCATCAGTTGTACGTGGGGAGACCCTGTGCCCCAGATACAGTAGCAAGTGTTGGTCCTCTGAGGAAAGCAAATCAGGCCATTGTGGATGCTCAGCCCAACATGCTCATTGTTAGTCCCTGGTTTAAGAGGCAGCCTACAAAAGACAGAAGGAGTGCAAGCAGAAATAAGTAGTACCTACACTTCTGTTCAAACTCATGAAATACAGTTTTGTTAAGCTCTCTGGATCAGAAAGGTCCTTACTCCTTGTTACTCCTTTTTAAGCTGTCTAGCCTGTGTTAGATTTGTTGTTAAAATAGCATACATAGTTTTTATTTATCAATGTTTCTTATAAAGCGTTTTGGATTTATTTTGGGCTTGTTTGATTTTGATTTTTTTTTCCCCCAAAACCCCAGCTATTGCTAGCATTTTCAACCTTTTGCATTATAAAAATAGTTGACTGTGGAGCATAGCAGATCATCATTTGAAACTAGGTTATCTAGCGTCTTAAAGAAAACCTGCTGTGGACAGTCTTGGATAGTTTTGCTTTCATCATCCGTTGTGCGGTGCATAGGAATTACAGCTTTCTTTTGGTTGCTCGCCAGGGACTCAGTTAATCTTGTAGTGCAGCCCCAACACGTGGTGGTTCAGTTTGATCTGGAGAATCTTCTGCAGGCAGGATTCAGACCTGTCATGGAAGGCAGGAGCCAGACACTCGTCAGTAGTACTCAGTGCTGTTAGGGGTCTGTTAGACACATAAATTGGCTTGAGTAAATGACTCTTAGAAATAATCTAGTGTCAGACTATGTGGGCACACCTCTGCAAGTGGCACTGCTTAGCAGAGATTCACAAGTGACAAGCAATTTCTGGAAGGCTTGCTAGTTATTCCAGTGCAATAAAGCAGGTACAAAAAAAGGGAGTGTCGACTCATTGCATGTTTGCAGGATCAAGCCCTGAGCCTGTGTGACAGATGTGATGAAAGAATAAATTTTATTTTATAGTACTAATATATTCTGTGTCCTGAGAGGCCTGACTTCTTAAGCAGCACCTGATCTCCTACCTCAAAAGCAGAAGCATATGGCAGAGGCAAGATGTTTGATGTGCATGGACATGTCAGTTGCTTGCTTTAGATAGTCCTCCAGGTGCACAAAATTACCCTAAATTTGACCTTTGTCATGATTCACTTACACTTTAGCTTGTATCTAAAATTATGGCAATATTATTCTCTGGATCTTGATGTAAGATCATTATGAGTCATTTGGAGTCTTTCAGAAAAGTAATGCATAAAAAATCCATGTATGTGTATTCATTCCTTGGGAATAAGGAGGGGGACCTCTGAAATGTGATTTTTTTAAAAAAGGAAATATGTAATTTGTTTGTATGTTTAGTTTATATAATAAAAATAGTGTAGATTTGTGTAAAACCATACTTACAGTGCAGTTCCTGAATCCATGATTGTGATCCTGCCCTTCTTTCTGCAGTATTACATTTCATGGTCTGCTGAAATCATGTTTAGGGGGATAAAAATAGTATATCTTCTGGTTTTTGGCATCCAACCTCTAATTTACAAATATAATTTATGCTAATCTTGAAAGTGCTTCTCAGATACAAAGTAAAATGTGTCATCCTTAGTATATGTGTGTATAATTTATTCTGATGGGGAATAGACGTTTCAAAGCCATTTCAGCCCTTTATACTCAGAACATTTGATATGAGCAGAGGAGCCGGGTGTTCATTGCTGTAAGAGTAAGGAAGTGGTTAAAATAACAGTCGCTATTCTCTTAGCCCAGAAAAGGTAGATGCACCAAGGGATGAACTACTGTTTGCTCAGTGAAGCCAACTCATATGCAATCCTTGAGTTAAGTATTTTTTATGATGGACTTCTAAAAATCCTCCTACATCATCACAGTTAATTTTGTGACTTCTCTTTTCTTCGCTCTCTGACTCAGATGGTTTCCCTGATGGATTAGATGCATGTCATGGAGGGGTAGCACTGCATGGGCTTGCAGCTCCCCAGAAGGAAGAGGACTGTCTATCCATGTGCATTGTTTGCCCTGTAACTCATAGTTCTCCCTACTTCTGCAGAGGAGCCTGCAGAGACTCCCAGCTCAGTTTCTGACAGCTAACAAACAGGTACTTATGTCTAAGTCTTCCTCAAGCACATGAGGAGTGAGCAGCTGCTGGTGAAATGGCTTCTCTTGGTTGTCTGGAATTTCAACACTCAGAGAAGGAAGGTGCCGTGCCGTGGTCACAGACTGCAGTGTATCACAGCAAAGAAATGGCAAAACACCTTCAAAGATGCTGCGTCACCAGCAGAGTATGTTCCCCTTCCTCATGCTTAGAAGATCAAGTTTCAGACCTAGTTCCCCTTTTGAACTTGTGGATAAAAAGTTGGAAAATCTCATGTAAAGGAGCACAGGAAGAAAAATAGAAACTATACAAAGATGAAGAGAACTACCCAGTGGTTCTTGGTGCCGGAGGCATGAAACTAATCCATTGTAAGTCTGAACTGATAAGAGAATTTCTGGATGAATACCAAGAACAAGGGTAGCTAGATGGCTGAGAAGAAAATGTAGCTCTAGGGTATTCTGACTTTATGGGACTTAGATATTCCCAAGAATTCTCCTACTCCTTACAACTGCACTGAGGGATTTAATATTCCACATTGTTTGTAGTTAAAGCAATAACACCAAGTAAAACAAAAGTTTTCACACAACTATTAATTTGTTTTCCAGGAATTAATTTAATTTCTGCCTGGACTAAGTAATGAAACTTCACAGCAAATTAAAACTGTTATTTCCAATGCTAAATAGAAACAATGCAAATTAAAAAGACCACACCAATTGAGGCAGGGCAGTCTCTGGATACTTTTTCTTTGCCATGTATTTTTCAGCAATGTGATGAGACTTTATTTTTCTTAGTTTTATAACTTAACAACTTGAAAATATATTCCTAGTCAGTAGGAATGGTATGATTCATGGCAAAGCAAGGTGGAAATGACCTCACCTGTTCTGTGTGTGTTTAGAGTATTTTCTGTGTTAATTTTTTATGCTTAGCATTCCTCTATAACTTCCCCTCTTGTGAGCTGTAATAAAATTAATAATGTAAAAGACTTTCCCCTCTGTAGTTCTTCAAACATGTAAACATTTAAGTTCTTCTCTGCTGTAGTTTGGTCAGTGCTCCAGTGTCTATTTGACAGAATAGAGCAGGCAGAGCACAATACGCTGAGCGTGTCCAGGACTGCGATGATTACAGGTTATGTGCAGGCGGGTTGATACCACAGGTAGGAACAGCAACATCAGTATGGTTTTATGCTAGCCCAGTTCTAACCTCAGAAATCTCATCTGACAGGTAAAACCTGTATTGGAGGTGTAACAGGACTCATCAGATCCCTCAGTCAGAGCTCTTGTTTGTACTTTGGAAACGAAATTTGAAATCCGCTATTACTGATTTAAGGCAGGTCCAGCCATTTTGGTATTTGTTTTGTGATTCAGTTCCTGTCCTGTGTGGAAGTGGGAGAGGGATGGAAAGGGATGGGAAGCTCTCTGACCTTCCAGTGCACCCAAGGAGGGAGTGTGTAATCTGGCAACACTCAGTAGTCTACATCATGCTTGTTAGGCAGGCTCTGGAGAAACCCTGTAACATGTTTTTGAAAGGAGAGCTGCTTCAAAACTCTCTTCCTAAGGGTGTCTGGAGCCAACCTCACCACACTGCCCTTTTTTCGATCCACTGCAGCATCAGTCACTAGACCTAGGCAAATGCCAAAGTGCGCTTTCAGCACAAAGTCAACTTTTCTGCAAGTGTGTAATGTGAGTGATCTTATGATTAATTTTGTTATTATATAATTCATGTCTCTCTTTGTAGACAAATGTCTTGCATTTTTAATGGTTATTTGAACACTGTACATAATTCTTTGTCAGAGAAGCAGTTGAACCTGGCCAAGTTCAAATTGAAACTTCCCAAAGGAATAATCCAAATCTGTATTTCCATATATATTAATAAACTGTGTAATACTTGCAGCAACTCACATAATACAGTTTTGAAATTAGATAGAACTCGTTATCAGTACAATAAGGAGCACAGGCTCTTTCCTGTCAGAAATAATGGAGTGAGATCTAGGCAATTATTTCCCCTCACTGTCTCTGTAGTCATTTATGCAGGAAGATGTGTATAAATCTTTCTCAGCCTGTTGTGCTGTAGTGGGACATGCACCAGCCCTAGCCAACTCCCGTGGCTGCAAGCAGGAGGAATGTATAAAGAAATCCTTTAATTCTGTCTGGTTTCATGACATGATGTCAGCAGCACAGTGTGTTGCAGGGCTGCGTTGCACAAGTCCAAATGGAGCTTCAGGATACTGCTGCCTGAGGGTAGGGGACGCCGCGTTTGAAATCTGCCATCCTACTTTTGTACTTGTGCTCTGGGTATGAGTCTGAAGGGACTCCTTTCTCTCTGCAGCACGGTGGATTTCAGTCTGTATTACTGAGATGTGAACTTGGCATCCCACCCAGGGTTGCACTTGCACTTATTAGTCAAGCTATGCTAGGAAACACCCGCTGCCCAACACTCAGGAATTGCTACCAGTGTAAGTAACAAACATAAGCCTTTTGTGATCCTAGTCGATGACCAGGGTCCAGGACCAAGAATTAGAGGCTGGTTGTCTTCAGCTTGGGTTTTACAGTGCCTGATGATCAGCTGAAGGTTGGCTTCTATGCTCAAAGAGAAATGGACTCTTTTAAACATGGCTGGAAGGAGGGAGGTGGTGTCCTGCTGTTTTTGTCTAGTAGCTGAGCAGAGGATATAGAAAAGCAAGACTGGATCTCCTTCATCCATGAAGCAGAATAGCAAGGTCTGTTCCCATCTGTACCTGCAACCTCTCTCTGACCTGGCTATAGGCTGTTTATTATGGAGTAAGCATAGGAAGCAGGTGAGACAGGTTTTCATTTGTGATGTTGAAAGGAATTCAATAAAGAATGAAAAAACTACGCAAAGGGAAGGGAAAAGAAAGGACATGATTTAATTGTTTAATGAGAGAGCGCATTTAGACACTGGACTTATATTTTTGAAAGTTTTTATTTCTGGAATACAAAACACAGCAATTTGGCAAAAAATACATGCTTTGTATAAATGCAGTTCTGTGTATTCTTAGGAAAAGAGTGAAACCTGTCACCTCAGTGGAATTTGTGCAAATCCATCCAGAACAGAATCTACCCTATAGTCTGTGGTTTAAACACCTCCACCTAGCAGTGAAGAAAATGTGCTAAATAAATAGCGTAACCTGATAAGAATTTTAATGTCAGTGACATGGCAAACTAAAATTTTGTTTGCTAAACATGATTTACCCAATGGACTTAAGGAAGGAAGCAGACTCCCTACCTGCATTCTTCATCATGTTTGGATAGTAATCTTCTTTAAATAATGTGACAGGCCCTTTTTGTAGGCCAGCGTCAGAGGATTATCTTATTTTCAGAACAATTTATGAAAGATTAGTAGAAGTATAGTTAATAATTTAAATTACCTACAGGTTTTTTATTAATCTTCAAATTAATGAGTTCTACCTTTTGATCTTTCTGGCTGCAAATCCCTCCGGAATTGATGACAATTAGGATTTGGTAATAACTTGGTTATGAACATGGACCAGTGTGTGCATATGTATGACATGCATGTGTGGACCTGTGTGTACATATGCAGGGAGGTGTTGGTGCCCTTGGAGAGGGGCACATGTTCAGTTAGACCTGTTCAGTTGTTACCAATTTGGAAAGTGGACCTCTCTGCTAGTGGAAATTAAATAAAAATGCAAGGACAGTAGTGAGCAAACGAAGGTTCTGCTTTATCATGCACAAAGTTGTGTGTTGCACGGTGCCAATCTGATGCTTTTAGGACAATTAGATACAGCTTGTGTATTACCTACAATGAGGATGGGGACAGTATCAGGGAATGAAGTGACCTTACTCACTCTGCACATGAACTGTTGAGAAATGTTCTTGTCTTTTAAAGAAGGAAATGTGTTCCAGCACCAAATAAACTGCACCAGCCCAAGACAACATTGAATAGGAGGTTTAGAGAAGAGCAGACTGACCCTGCTTAGAGCTTCACTCTGTGTGAAGGGGAAACAGGAGGTAATTAGGGCTTTCGGGGACTTCACAGTTCTCATACTGACATTTCTACATGCCCGCAGTGGTGCCATTTCAAACCTCCTTGCAAAAGGCCCATGTTGACCTGTGTGTGATGCCGAGTTTCTCTGCATAGTCACTGAATTTCCTTAATTGAAATGTGCTATAGGTTTACAGTATAAGCATCAGTAAGAGCTGTTTTTCAGAATAGATAAGCCTGCATGAGTATGGCAGGAATAATAGCAGGTTCTCAGTCCTGCCATCCACAGTACAGTGTAGTACTTTGTATGACAGCACTTGTCTCAACTGAGCTTTCCTTCTTCTATACCTGTGTCTCTGAATCATTGGAGGTTATTTTCTTTCTGGTGTCTCACAGCCTTTCCATCTCCTGTGCTTGTATCTTGCTAGTCTGAGGCTGCCCATGTTGCATCAGTTCACTTAATAATGTTCGGTTTCCTATATACAAGTAATTTTTAGAGCATTTCTTTCTCTTACCATTCTTTAATCTGAAGGGAATTGATTGATTGGACCCCAAGAGCCTTGTTTCCCCAGGAACAGGAGTGTCTGTAGTCAAAGATGAGTGCAGGGGAGTGCAGATCGATACACAATGTTGTGTTTCTAAAGC
>NW_010307580.1:903-38394 GCF_000700745.2 Antrostomus carolinensis | reverse complement strand
AAAATCTGTTCAGAATTCTGAGGTTTTAAATTTGGTCTATAGACAATTTCTAGTTACAGTGCTATGAAATCTGAATAAAAGCTTTTCTCAATTTCTTCGTGTAAAATTTTGAGTGAGTGCACAGTGGTATATCTATGTTTCCGTTGTTGGCAACTTATATTGAAAAATAGACTATTCTAGTAGTCATCTGGTTTTAAGAAGAGAGCATTGCTTATTTCCAAATTCAAAAGTATAGTCTGCTCATCACAGGCAGAACTGAGACCCTGGTTCCTGGCACAGTTTAGGCAAAGATGGATCATTTATGTATACGCGTATTTTCTCTTACAGCATAGGTGGAGAAGTAGTGAGAGGAAATGAAGGAAGCTACGTGGGGAAACATTTCCGCATGGGATTTATGACAATGCCTGCTCCTCAGGACAGACTACCACATCCTTGCTCCAGTGGCTTTACCGTGAGATCCCAGTCTCTTCATTCTGTTGGAGGAACCGATGATGAAAGTAGCAGCTCTCGTAAGCAGCCACCTCCAAAACCTAAGCGAGACCCCAACACCAAACTGAGCACCTCATCTGAAACAGTCAACACTGGAACAACAATTAAAAGTGGGAAACTACCAGACAGGACTGAAGGTAAACACTATAATTCTTTGGAAAAAAAGATTTTTGGTGACCCAGTGTTAAGATTCTCCAGTTGATAATAACGCATTTAAGAATTATCTGTACGTTTCCCTATCTGTGTAATGGTGCCAGCACAGGTATCCTAGATCACTGTTCTCCAAATCTGGGACCAGTGGGTAATTGCCAACCTTTGACATTTCTCACAGAACTGAACCACTTACATGGCCTAGTTATATACTGGGGAATGCGTTGAATTTATTCAAAACAAAGGGAAAAAGAGATTGCTATCAGATGGCATGGAGGACAATGTTATCTGCATGCCATCTAAGGACCACTCATTGTATCAGTAGAACTGTTGAAACCACTTCTTTGGAAAGGATCCTTCTCAACAAAGAAGTGAAGAACAGAAATCGTTAAAGAGAATATTACGTGTCCCTAAAACTCTACAGCAAGGAAATACCATCCAGTGGTAAAAATTGCACCTGAAATGGTATAATGTATTGCCCAAAGCTTCTATTTGCATGAGTCTACATTTTCTCTTCCCATTCGTCCCAGTTACATTTCAGCAATGCAACATTCAGAAAATAAACAAATGTGTTGAATAAAGATATCGCTTCCTTACTCTGAACTGCTAAAGATGAGCTAATGCTATAGGGATCTTTTCCTTCCTTTCTTCCATGCTGGAAATGTATTTTGTGCAGCAGTAGGACCAGCTGTACCCCCTGCTAGGAGAGATCAGGATGATTCTGCTTCACAGTGTGAACTGTAAGAAGGAACCCTTAGGGACAAATGGTTTTGATCAGTGCTGGTCTTTCCCACTGCTATGTTACATATTGGTTTTGACATCCCATGCAGTGTGTTGTGCAATTGGTGTGTATCGCTTTTGGTTGTTGTTGTGGTCAGAAATACTTGTTGGTTACATTCACGCTACAACTCCTTTTAAGCAAATCTGATTTAAAAAGTCATCAGTGATAACAGTTGCAAAGGAAAGTATAATTCAACTGATGGCATGTATATCTACGATTGTGAGGTTGAACAGAAACACTGAACAGAACTGTAGATTTATTTATGCTGTTGTTTGTAGTTCTTTTGCCTGTGACTTTTACCATTACATCTGTAGCTTGTCCTTTACAGTGACCGTTACATCAACTCCACTGAACAGACTAACAGGACAAATCCAAGCATTAAGTAGCTACCCTTAATAAAAGTAGTTTACCACAATTTTACTAAACCAAAGCCTACATAGAAACCATTCAGAGGTTCAAACTCAAAAGTTCTTTTAAAAATACTGTATTTTAAAATATTTTTATAATTATTTAATATATATTAGCACTCTTTCTTCCTGAGTCTGCCCAGCCAGAATTACCAAGGCTAAATTAAGTTTGTTTTGCAGACAGAACAGTAAGATAGGCTGTAATGTTTTCTAACTTATTTAATGAATATTCCTGCAAGTGTGCATTGAGTCACATAGCTCTTCGGTATAGCTGGCCTTGGCATTATATCTAGGATGATTAGGAATGAGGTCTGTTTTACATATATCCCCCAGCCTTTTTCCTCATTTACTGAGAAGCAAGAGACTTTGACAGCCTTAAAAGTAGCAATAATAATAATGATAGTGATAATTGAAATACATCAAAGTATTTTACCAATCTCACAGAAGTTATGGCAGACTCCTGAAGCAGTTTGTGTCCTCATGAAACTAGATCTTCTTCAGCATTATTATTATTATGGAAGGTTATGAAAATTTTTCTTCCTTTCCCTCATCTCTCCTGTCATCTGATATTTGACATGAAGCACGTAATATATAGTCATGTGCCTCCTGACAGATTTCATCCAGGCTGGATTTCTAAAATGCTTTGCTGTCACCAGGAGAGGCTTTGTTCTCACCTGTGCACTGCAAGGTAATGTATTTGTTTTGATGAAAGAATTTTCACAGTGATCATCTGACTAGCATAGGAATGTTTATACAAAAACTGTGGTCAGATGTTGATGAGGACATCTAAAGATAAGCAGAACTAGATGAAAGTCAAAGTTCATTATCTGCAGTATTGATTTGATACAAATATTAAACCAATTTTGTCCCAGATTATGAAATTATTATTGTTGCTTTACAATTAAGGAAACCTGTGAAGCTTTTTTATGTACCAGTGTTAAGTTTCTCAATATCTAGTAGTTCTCATTCCGGTAGCAGTCTTTGAATTCAAGAAATTGTAAACCTGCATCTTTCCAGTTTCAGGTAAGATTCGATACTCATGTTTTCCTAGGGAGGTCTTTGGAAGCTCAAGTCCAAGAACATGCAGGTTTAACTTTAAGCCATATTGTCCATATTGTACCCAAATGTTTGTATATGCATGTGCCTCATTCATTTGCATGTACTTGTGGTATTTGCAGGCTGAATGGCTACAGCCTTTTCCAGGAACTATGGAAAACAATGATGAAAAACCCTATTGTTTCTCCATCAACTATTGTGGAATTTCTACAAAGGACTTGTCACAAAATTGTTCCCAGCTCATTTGTTTTTATGGCAATACAGAATAATTCAGATTATAATGTCTATTGTTTGACCTTGTGGCTACTTTGAAAAGGAAATTGCTACATTTCCTAGGCGACCAGGGACAGCTTCAGCTCTGATTTTTGTTAAACACATTTACCCTTTGCTTTTTGGTAATGATCCAGTTTATACAAACAAAAGCACTGACTAATAGTAACTTTTTTTCTTTTTCTGATCATAGTAAAGTCAAAATATTTAATCCATCCCATCATAATAGCTACCATAACATTAGATTATATTTTGAATATGACTCTGACTTTACCGCACAAGCAAGTAGCAGAAGCTTAAAAGTGGTCATGAGCTTGAAAGACCTCCAGAAGCACAAATAGCATCAGTAGCAGCCACATCGGCTCTGTACACTTTTCCTGTAAGTGCTTTTGCTTCCAAATTTGTGGGAGTGTGAGAATCTTCTAAGTTGCCATGGCATGTATTAGCCCTGTCTCATTGTACAGCAGTGTGATAACGCTTTGGTTTCTGTGTCTCATTCCAGTCTACCTTGGCTCTGCCAGAAAAAGCACTCTTCAGCCCCAAGGCCCCATTCTCTTTTACTTGAATTTTGTAGCTGTGTTTCCACACTTTTGTGTCCCTTCTTATGCTTCAATATTCTTTTTTTACTCTTCCGGCTACCTCTCATATGCACCCACTGAACACCTTCCACTCATTGCATTTCTCCTCCGTAACAGATTTCTAGAAGGTTGTTTCTAAAAATGTGGGCTGTCTTTTCTGCAGAGTTTTCAAACTCTGGTAGGAACAGCAAACAAATGTAGCTGTGCCCCATACATCACACTTTGGAAGTGAGAAGTGAACTGAAAAGGGTAATTTTAAATAATGTTTCAGCATGGAAGGCATATCTAACCTTGATCCTGAAAGGCTTTTTATTGAGAAAATGAAGCAGTTTAATTAATTGATGTGCTTTCGGTGCCCAATCTTGCAGAAAAATGAAATAATAAAACAATATAATTGGTGAATGTAACCAGTGGTTTTTGATACAATCAGTGCATGTTCACAAGAAAAGCACAAACATAAATGAAGAGCTGTAAGTGAATTGCATTTTAAAAGTTAACTTTTTGTTAAAATAGTGTTTGGCAATATAGATGATGACTACATTATATAAAAACATGCACATAAAATATATATAATATAATTTAATTTATATATGCATAATGTACACATAATGAAAATGGACAGTTTTACATGCTTGCATGTACATACAAACATGGGCACACAAATGCAAATTATAATCCAGTAGCATTTTCAAAATGCTGTTTGTGGTTGTAATTCTGCTCTTGCCAGAGACCACAGAAGGTTTAGGTCTGATATGTGAAAATGCTTGCAGGGATCATGACCTCTCAAACTCACTCAATTTGTCTAGTGTTTTCCTTCTGAGTGTCATGTGTGGAAGAAGATATCCTTCTTGCTGCTTTCTAAGCCCATACAGTGGAAGCCTTTCTGTGTTGCTCAGCAATCTCTACAGGTGGGCAACTTGTAAGGAAAATTTTCCTCTGGAGGAAAGCAATTACAGTAACTGTAACTGGGGTTGCAGTCCAGCTGCTCTCTCTCATAAATCTAGTTTTCTGTCAGCTAGACTGGTGACTCTGCATTGTAAACTTGGAACTTTTGCTGCTGTCACTAAGCAGAACTTGGATTAAAGGGATTTAGCACTTCTGCTGTTTTTGTGTGGTGCTGGTTTCCTTTTATTTCCTATTTATTTTTTATTAGTGAATAATGCATTTAACCTGAACTTTGAAATAGTGTCTTCTGCAGTAACCATGTCATGTCCTTCCTTACAACCAGATCTTATTCCCCCATCTTTTCACCCATGCCTACTGACAGATGAGTTCTGGTGGGTGTAGTTATGGGCAGTTTAAGATGCTACTGCTTCTGGGCTATCTGCCAGACATGACAACCCGGTGCTGATGTAGCAGAATGCAGTATTTTAGGGACATGGCTTTGAGACACTGGTGTTGCTACACCACCCTGCTGCTGGGCAGGAGCTGTGGCAGGGGAGTAGCATGGGCAGGTCTGGTGAGAAGTATCCTGCAGCAAAGTCTGTCAGAGCCCTGTGCAGTGAGCACGAGATCCATACAGATGGCTCTTGGAACACACTCCTTCTTAGCAAGGGCCAGTCGTCACGGTGGCCTGTGATGCTGCTGCAATGCCGGGTTGTGGGTTGGGGAGCAGGGGAAGGACAGGCTGCGTGGCTGTGGCAGGACGGGGTGTGCTGCTTCCTGAGGTCTGGCCTCCTCCCAGGGCAGGAGGCTCCTCAGGCAGGAGCTCAGCCAGAGCCCCCATGTGTCATTGTGCCCAAGAGGCCTGAGCACTTGCATGTTGTACAGTGGATTTTTTTTTAGTACATTTTCCTCTTTGGAACAGCCTGCTCCATATTTTAAGCACAGCATTTTTTCCCATGAAAAGCTGCAGCTAGCGTTCATGTTGGCTCTACAGGTATAATGCAAGCTGGTGTTCAGCCATGTATAAAGCAGTGTCTGTTTTCCTTCACATACCTTAATCTGATTCTTGATCTCAGTGCTGCTTTACCCATTATTTTTTGTACACTGTAATGTATCTTTTGCAGTCTGTGAGGCTGAAGAGGGCTTAACTTGAAACTGTGCATAGTGGGAGAAGGCAGCAGGCAATGATGGAGGGAAAAGTCAAAGCCAGCATGAGAAAACACATGCCCTGGTGTCGGTAGAGTGGAGTGGAGTTGGCTCTTAACTACCATACATGACTCCAGAGAGCTGTCCTCCATTCCCAGGTGGCATGGGATGGATGTGGTTCCTTCAGCAGCACTAGAGCAATGCAGTGTCTACTAGAAACCTCACGCTTCTTTCCCTTTGTTCAGCCCTGCATCTCGGCAGCATCCTTGCTGCTGCGGTGGTTAAAGAGCTGGAGGGCAGCGCTGGTCTGACTTTGCCATGGGACTCTGCCCAGCAGTGCCCCTGCTCTGTGTTTGGACACTGGTTGCTGAAGCACCTTGTACCCACTGACCTGCGCTCTAGCAAGAAGAGATTTTGGTCTATTCTGTAGTATTTAATATCTTGGGAATTTTCAAAGGCTTTGTTTTTGGTGGGGTGGGGGTGGTAGTTTTTCAGTGTTTTGGGGTTTGATTTTCTTTGCTTTTGCTGAAATTTCAGTTTGCCCCTCCCTGCAGCGAGTCAGTTTTCAGATTGCAGCTCCCAGAGCTGGGTTACGTTCCTGTGCATACCACCTCCTCCAGCCCTACATCTTTTCTGATCTGTTTTCTGGTCCCTCAGATAAGGGAGGGCAAAGGGGAAGAAAGGAATGAAAGCAGCAGTTCTTATAGCTGCTATAATAGCTTTCTGTGCAGAGCAATGAACACAGTGTGATTTTTGGAGGGATTTATAAACAAGTTTTGAAGCCACAGAGGGAGTATGTTCTTACCCTCAAGGCACATATGCATACTCATTAACGTTAATGTAAGCTGCAAGCATTGAACAGAAAATAGACCATGCAGTGGTAAAAGGCATGAAGATCTAGTCACCCACATGGGAATTGCATTGTGCCCACGACTTGGCAGTTCGTACTCTAGCTTTGTTGTGCTAGTCTATCCTGTGTATTTAGTATCTCTTTTTTTTTTCCTTTTTAATTTAGCAGAGTTGTTTTATATATTCCTCATCTCTCTTTTCACATTAGGATATTGCTCATTTACTGAGAGACACTGCACCTGTGTGAAAAAGCGCAAAATTAAATGTGCAGCCCCCCTGCAGTACAGAGATCTCTCTGCTCTGAAGGGGTGATGGAAGCTCTGATGTTCTTGATAATGGAAAAGCCTTAATAATGTGAGTTCAGGGAGCGTTGTGCTGATTTACCAGATTGACTGCAAATGCAACCAGTCCAGGAGGAGGCTACCTGCCCTAAGCTGTGGCTAGTAAAATCTGCTAAACACTTGTGATTTCTGCTGAGCATGTGGGCTTTTCTCAACTGTGTACTGCAGTGCTCCAGGGCTCAGGAGAGTTTGTAAGCCTGGGTGCAACCCCAGGCCCAAACTGCACTTGTGAATTCACACCATTCTGCCCTGGAGTTAGCAAACCATCTAGGACCTCAAAGCAGTGTTAAGTATAACACAGGCATGCTGAATAGGATATTTTCTCCAGGCTGCTGCCACCCTGAGTTCCACTGACTAGGAAAAAAGCCACTAGGCTGCTTTTAGAGCCAACTCAGCCCTGGAAGTACTTCAGCTGTGCTCTTCAGGTATCTGAATCAATAATCTTTACCAGAAAGACCACAATGAAGAGAGAGGCTCTGAAGAAAGCTATCATGTGGGTGCTCTTGTTCACTGCATGGTAAATTTGCAACCTCAATAGACAGCCCCTATGTAACTGGAAGGGTATGGTGTCAATAAATCCATTCATTATCATCAAGTCATTGTATGTCAAGCCTGGAATACTGCTAGAAAAAAATGTAAGTCATCATATTTGTGACTGTATTTCATTTTTTATTTTATAGCTCAGGAAACCATAGTACTGGACCTTCTCAGCATTTGCACCTGTGAGCTATGAAACAATAGATTCTTTCATTATTTTGTATCACTGAATGGCTCTGAAGTCAGGGCCAGGAGAGGAGGGGAGGAGAAATCCAGGTAATTCACTTGCCTCATTTTGGCAGCCCTTCAGAATTTTTTAAGTAAAATGAAATGCCTGTGAAACTACAAAAATACCAATTTTGGAATACTTGTACTGCACTTCTATTGTACATACTGTCTTAGGCATTGTCTGTTAAAGACATTGTGAACAAATGAGTAAGGGCTTGAGGGAACAGGCTGAAATCCTGAAGTCCCTGTTTGCTCTCAGAGCTGGTCTGTGATAATAGAGATGTCTGGCAAAACTAATTTGGAATTAAAGGAAAAATCACAGAACAGTTGCACTTTTTATTCCACAGCAAATACTCTGGGTTTCCACCTCTTTGTCTTACCTTATTTTTAACTGGTGTGCTGATTCTGTTCTCACTTAAACAACCAAATGAGACAAATCCTTATGGAGTGAAGCACGACTGAGCTCTCAAAGCATTTCCTGCCCAGAGGTTGATACTGGGGGAGCCAAGCACCCTACACTCATGTTGACTTTACTGGGAACACACAGTGCTTAGCAGAATCATGTCTCAAGAGATTTAAGTCTCGCTCTGGGGGAGATCTTGTCATGGCTATCCTCTGTTTCACTGGTAATTTCTTTCTAATTACTGTTTGAATATAGTAGTTTTGGTTGGTGCACTGGTTTGCTGCTTTCATCTCTTCCACTTGGCTTAATGCTGGATGACATCAAGCAACATATGCCTGACATGCTACAACTGTGGTTGGCATTTCATGCGTTTCAGTTCGTACGTGTGCAAACGTACATGTGTTGGGATAACATGCACAGCAGTGACAGCTCAACAGGGCACAGTTTCCTTTTTGCAATGCCATCAACTTGCCTGGAGGTTGCAGTTTACCAGCCTGGGTTTTTCCACACACAAAAAGCACACACAAATTTTTGTGCTGACTTCAGTGGCCATGACTTTGAACTGCTGACACTGCTGACAAGTCCAGTGTGATTTGCAGCTGGCTGCTGGTTCAGGGTGAGGGGAGGCTTCAGTGTGGGAAGTAAAAAGCTGGAGCATGGTGTACTTGACATCATCAAGAGGAATAGCTTAATATCCATTTCCAGTGTGGTGCTATAATACTTGCCATGGCTTCCATCATCTCTTGGAGCTAATAACGAATAATACTCTGCTTTCAAATTCACAACCAGCTTGCATGTAATGATTGAGGAACTCTAGCTCCTCTTATGCTTAGTAGTAAAACAAAACTAGCACTGCAAGTACAGGACTCTCTGGGCATAAACATGCCTGGAAAGACTCAGCTCTGTGTTGGGAGTATAACCTTTGGGTTGTTGGCCTTAACAGCGCTTTGTGGGATGAGGAAAATTCCTGCCATTTTCCCCTCCATGCATGACTGCAAAGGGAGCTGTCTCCCATTTGCTCTTGGTAAAATACAGAAGGATGGCTTAGTTATAAATCTTGCCTTAGGATCAAATCTTGCCTGTGCCTCAGTGATATGGATGAATTCTTGCAAAGAGCTTTGCTTCTGAGCAATAGCAAAATGAAGCAAGCTGTAAACACTGGGTTATAGCAACAGCTCCTAGTTTCCTGTGGTGGTGGTGCAACTGCTTGAAGCTTAGCTGCATCCCTATGTCTTAGTGACAGTGGGAATAGTTGCTAGTTCAGTCTTCATGGGGAACTTAAACAACTGCAAGATAGGATAAAAAGGAATATTTCTTGCAATGAAAAGTTGCTTGGCAAAGGAAAGGATATGTTGAGAAAGCTGACTGAGATAACCCACTGTAAATTTTCAGGCAACACCAAGTTGGGTGGGATTGTTGATCTGCTTGAGGATAGGAAGGCTCTACAGAGGGATCTGGACAGGCTGGATTGATGGGCTGAGGCCAACTGTATGAAGTTCAACAAGGCCAAGTGTTGGGTCCTGCACTTGGGTCACAACCACCCCATGCAATGCTACAGGCTTGGGGAGGAGTGGCTGGAGAGCTGCCTGGCAGAAAAGGACCTGGGGGTGTTGGTCAACAGCCGGCTGAACATGAGCCAGCAGTGTGCTCAGGTGGCCAAGAAGGCCAGTGGCATCCTGGCTTGTATGAGAAATAGTGTGGCCAGCAGGACCAGGGAAGTGACTGTCCCCCTGTACTCGGCACTGATGAGGCTGCCCCTCAAGTACTGTGTTCAGTTTTGTGCCCCTCACTGCAAGAAGGACATTGCGTTGCTGGAGTGTGTCCAGAGAAGGGCAGTGAAGCTGGTGAAGAGTTTAAAGAACAAATCTTATGAGGGGAGGCTGAGGGAACTGGGGTTGTTTAGCCTGGAGAAAAGGAGGCTGAGGGGAGACGTTATTGCTCTCTGCAACTACCTGAAAGGTAGATAGGACAAGAGGAAATGGCCTTAAGTTGTGCCAGGGGAACTTGAGGTTGGATATTAGGAAAAACTTCTTCACCAAAAGGGTTGTGAAGCATTGGAACAGGCTGCCCAGGGAAGTGGTGGAGTCACCATCCCTGGAGCTATTTAAAAGATGTGTAGATGTGGTGCTTAGGGACATGGTTTAGTGGTGGACTTGGCAGTGTCAGGTTTATGGTTGGACTCTTAAAGGTCTTTTCCAGCCAAAATGATTCTATGATTCTGTAACAGTTTCAGCAATCACTTGGCTTTTCAGTGGCAAAACCAGAATTGGCTTGTTCCTTTACTCATGCCACCATGTTCTGTACTTAGTTGAACCATTAGGGCTGGCCTAGGGGCTCTGCTGTAAGGTTGGATGGGTCCAAATTATAAGTAAATGGGAAGAAGGGAAAAAACAGGCTGCCCAGGGAGGTTGTGGAGTCTCCTTCTCTGGAGACATTCAAAACCCGCCTGGATGCCTTTCTATGTGATGTCATTTAGGTTCCTGCTCTGGCAGGGGGATTGGACTAGATGATCTTTCGAGGTCCCTTCCAATCCTTAACATTCTGTGATTCTGTGATATTGGCTAAGACCTTTTAGCCTGTGATACTGTTCTTGCTTTAATTGCCTTTCATTTACCTTAGCTTTCCAAACATATTTGCTAGAGACCTCCACTTTCCTCATCGTTCCATATTCTATCTTCTGTTTCTTGGTCTTTTTTCCTTTTTTTGCAGGGTGCTAGTTTTTAATCAAGTGTCTTATTCTCACTGGTTCTGCTTGTGAGTTGAACAGAACAGGTTCTGCAGTCATGGGTGAGGTAGGAATGGCTTCTGGCAGCAATTCCTCTGTTCCTTTATGTGCTCCATCTTTGTCTTTTCATCCTCCATCTCAGTTCTCAGGTGGCACAATGAGATTAAGCCTGGCATTTGAAACAGGAGAGGACTCTCCCAAAGCTTGTCTGGAGGTATGTACAACACTGTCAGAATGGTAGTGTACACTGCAGCCTTACCAGGTGAGTTTATGGTGATTAGGCCTGTCTGCATGATCCTTATAGATCAACACTGTCATAGGCTCTACTAGTTTCACTAGACCACTCTGAAAATAAATGCAAGATGAAATGATAGCTGCCAGGCGCATAGAGAAGCTCTGAGTGGGAGGCAGCTGATAACTTATTGCTTGTCTGTAATTTTGTCAACACTTTATTTAGAGTTGAGGAGGAAAGAGGAGTCACCTCTATGAAGACGGAAGGAAAATGAATAGCTGTGAGGCTTTTTTCCTAAAGCCGATTACCCTGAGTATTTCAGTAATGGTCAGCCTCTGACCACAGAGCTATTACAACTCCAGGCACTGCTGCCTGCCTGTGAACTGCTCTGACAATGCTCTGCCCACTTCAGCTATCATCATATTCACCCAAAAGATGCATAGTGACAACGTGCACTTTTTAGGGATTGCTTCTGCAGGGTCACCTTGTGTCCTTTTGGTAGAGGCAGGAATGTTCCCCTTTAGATGAACCCTTGTTCACTGGGGCTCATTTGCTTTCTCCATGCTCCTGCTGTAGTGACTCATTTGACCCCTGAGATCAACCTTGTGCTTTGTTTTGAAATGTGAGCTCCAAGGCTGAAGGGTCTGCCAGATGTGTCATTCAGCAGCAGCAAGAGGCTTTTTATACAATGGCCTCAAGGAAAAGAATTGTACAAAGCCCACAAAATTTCTGGGGGAGAGGAGGTTGGTGAGATCTGCTGGTTCCTTGTTGCTGGTGGGAGATACTCAGGAAGTGCAGGAGCATCTGTGGGGCTGCCGTGCCTGTGGAATAGTTGGACACAATATGTTTCATGTTGGAGTCCCCAAGAGGTCAGTATTAGGCACAATATCACCTCGGTAGGTCTGCCAGCTTGATTTAATGGGCTGCAATTATTTTAGAAGCTCAGCAAACAGATTGCTACTTATGTAAGCAAATAATGGATTTGACCTACTTATTGTATCTGTAAGTAGAAGATAGGCGTTACTGTGGATCTAAAAAATGAAGACACTCGTATCTCCAGTCAAATTATTCTAGTCTTTGCATATAGTCACTGCTAGTGTTCTGGACAAGATGTTTGTGAACCAAACAATTAAATCAAATGAGTAAATACAGAAAATTTTTCTAGATAAATGAAGTAGATGAGTTAAAAATACTGTTTCATTAAGCATTCGTTCTTTCTCTAGCTTGATTTTCTTCTTTCCCATTTTTCCTGTAAGTCATTTGAGAGCCCACTGTTTGGGTGCAGAGTTAGAAATTTGGAAATCACCCAGAGCTAGGAACTCTCAGAGAGATCAGTTTTGCTCAGTGTCTCTGAGTCAGAAAGCCTCCTTACTGTACCTTCCCTGAGAAGTTAATGGAAGTCCAGCAAGTGATTTCTCACATCATCTCCCTCAGCTACGATAGACTGTAATCAATAACAGTGTTGTTCCTGTGAAGCCAGGAGTTGCATTCAGTCTGGAGTATGCCTTATTTACAAGAGCATTGCCAAATGATGCCACAGAGGCCTTCAGTGACCTTTGGGCAGCAGGTAATATATGAATAAGCAGTTCAGCCCTCAAAGGCTTACTGGTATCATAGTGGTGTCCGCTACATACCAACCTCATATGATGTAGGTGTGTAAGGCACGTGTGGGTGGTTCTTAGCTCTTTGCACATAGCTGGAAGCATCCCTTTCTGAGCAGAAGTGAGATCTTTTCTTTCTGCAGGTCAACAGAAATGCTGCTGTGCTTGCAGTCACCATGTGGAACAGCCTGTTGAAACTCAGTCAGACAAAATGCAGAGCCTCACTATCTTCTGCATGATATTCGGGGAGTGTGAGATGGATAGCTACAGCGAGGGAGAGGGGGCAGGTAGCGCAGGGTGACAGCTATGTGGGAACTGGGCTCTAATAGCTGCACCACAGCGAAGATGCTGGGTGGGGGGTGGCAGGGGCTGATGTCGCCCATCGTTAGTGTGAAATGCAGTCAGTTTGTGGGTAGCTGTAGGAATAGAGGGATAACAGTTAATTTACAGTAAAAAAAAAGGCTGTTCAGGTTTCATCTCCAAGATGACAGTCAAGATACCATAAGTGTTGCTTTAAAACTGAAGGGTTTGCTCTTGTTGCTGATCTGTGGCTGTTTTTCCATACTCTGTTGTGACCATGTTTAACTCTTCAGTGCTCTGACTCTGTATAGGCTCCTGCAGTACAGCACCAGAGCCACCAACAAACAAGCACATACACTTTGCAAATTAATTTCTCTGCAAGCATGATTCAGTAGTTCTGTTTGCATACTCTTCATGTAATTCATCAAATGATGCTTGTGATTGATAAATTCCCGTGCCAATTGCCTTTCTGTATCTAAAATTCCTTCAGATTTTATACAGTTACAGAATTTTTTACTGCTACTGTTGCACTGGCTGCAAAATCTGTTTTGCATATGCAGGCTGCAAGGTGTCTGAAACAGAACAAACCAGCACTTCAGCAATATTGGTTGCATGTGTGGGCAGTGTGAGGATGCTTTACTCAGATTCCCACTTCCCCAGTAATCCTCCCACCTCTCCCTCCTCAGAACCTGCTTCCACTGGAACTGCTGCAGCGTACACCCATGTAATGCCATAGATCCAGGCCTCTTCTGTCTGGGCGTATTAGTTCGAGGATATTTTTCTAAATGCATACTCAAAAATCATTGCAACCTAAAAGAAGTTACTGTGAGATTTTTCGTTTGCCTCCATTTGCACTCAGTTCACTAGTTTTCCTGTAAAAGGAAGATGATTCAAATTGACTTTTCTTACTTATCCAAAATCTTGCTTTTTCTGCCTTTCCAGGGCTGTGCTAACTGACAATAACTTTTAGCTTCAGTGAATAGTACAGAAAGGCTTGATTGCAAATAATTTGTAATTATTTCTCAACCACTCTCTTTTCTCTTTTTCTTTGTCCATTCAATGATATCTGGAAAAATCAGGGACATCAATTACTCATTCTTTAAAAGGACTTGGATGTGAAGTCCAAAATATATGAAAGCACAGGGCCAGGCATTCAGAAAGAGACTTAATCACTTTGTAATTTTCTGAAAGGCTTTTGGAGACCTTTTCACTGTGGGAAAGGGTAATAAGCAGAGCTCAGTGTGTCAGGCACAGGGAAGCAGAAGGCTATGGAGGAGAAAACCTGGAAGTCAGTCTGTTCTGGAGCATGGCAGTTTGGGGAGGGACTCTCTGCAGTATGCTGATACTCCAAAGTTTTTCAAATGTCCTGGCATCTCTGGGTCTGCCCTCATCTTGATAATGCAGAGCAACAGACCTGCAGCTTGGGAGGAGGCTCTGGCAGCAGGGTAGTTAGTGAAGGGGCTGACTTTTGTGAACCTCGGGCACGTGTGTCTCCCTTGACATTTACAGCATGTAAGGAGCTGTGGTGTTGGGGCTGAGGATTTTGTGGCCCAGATACACAGCTCTAAGCTGAATCTGGCAGCAGCATGTCTTCAACTGTGGTGCCTATCAGTTACAGTAGTTGTACTGTTGGATTAATGCAGAAGTGAATTTAACTGCAGGGCCCAATTCTGTTCTCTGTTGCACTGCTGTTTAATTCTGGAATATCATTACTGAAGCCACTAGGTTTCAACTACTTTGAATTAGAGCAGAAATCAATCATTCTAAAAGCTGAAAGAAGTTGTAGCCAAAATAAAGGGACCTTTTGAAGAAGTCTCCTTAATCATAGCCTTGAGACATTTGAGTAGCCCATCGGTATGATTTTATGATACTGTCTTTTAGTTCTTCTATTTTAAGTATAGTTTTGTCCTCTTTAAATGCCCAAATAATTTCCAGTAAGAGCTAATAGATTCAGGAGAGGGAAAAAATATGTACTGCATGAAATCATTGTGCTGAAACCTCCTTTTGCTTGCAAGGCTGTTTGAATGAATCAGATGGTTCTTTTATTCCTTCCATGTTCTTTCCCTCTTTGCTTTTTCCTACCAGCATCTTTTAGAAAAGGAAAAGGTAACCTGCAGTGAAAGGACTTGTGTCCATGGGGACATTGCTATTTTGAAAGCCAAAGTTTTTTCATGACAGAGACGTGTTCTCTGATGTTGCTGCAACCTAGTGATGACGTTTCTATATTCATTTGCTAAGATGCATCTTTGTGTGTATTTTATGGCTGTTCACAGTGTAGGAACATTTGCCTTCAAAAACCCCTTGAAGAAGAAAAGATGCGTGTTCAACACTGCATGTTTAATAGATACATTTAAATTTGCTTTTATTTTCTACTGTTGCTTTCCAATGATGGGAACCACTGTGCAAGGATTGATATAAATAAATTCATTAAAATACAAACCTTTCATAAAATACCTTAGAGCCTAAACTGGCCAAAGATAGATGGTCAAAAGTGGCATTAAGGGGTAAAATGGCAGACGAAGTCCTGTGGCCTGTGACAAAGAGATGAATTAAACTCGGATCTCCCGAGTGCTGATCTTTTGCACAGTTCAGAGGACTGTGCCTTCTTAAATTCAGTTTCACTGAGAATATACAAACTTCATCTACAGAGACAATGAAATCCAGTCCGATAATAAGCACTGGTGCACAAATGCACTTATGATTATGTGCAACTTTGAACAAGCAGTTAATTTCATTAAAGCCAGTGGGGTTACTCAGTCTTGAATTTACACACACACACATATATATATGTAGGTTCTGTGCTATCCTAGAGATGGATTTTGTCTGTTGAATTATGTGATGTAAAGCAGAACCTGGTCCATCTTTGATTCAGAATCCAGCACATTCAGCATTTAATTAAAGGAATTCTATTTCCTTTCACTCCTGGAGGCACTTTTTGATAGAGATACCCTCAAAATACAGAAAGATCAATTCCTTCTGCATTTAAAGTAACTTTTTTAAGAATTTAAAAAAATTTTAGGCCCCAAATCATCCCTTCATTCAGAAAGAAATTGAATGCTATAGGATCTTGTAAAAACTGAAAGGGAGGAATTTTCCTGTTACTTGTGTTTTTATTCTGTTTGTTACAGTGAACAGCGCAATAAATCAGCTTGGTCTCTGAACTGCAAGAGCTGGTAAACACCCAAAGGACAATAGAAAATGACAAAATTCATTTTAGTTTTTAGATGTTTTCACTCATTCCTTATACAGCGAGCAAATAATAAAAAATAACCTGATAACATATTTTCGTATTTCAATCTCTCCTTAAAGAGTGAAAAAGTACTTCAGAAGGATAGGATGACCTGAAGCATTCTATATTTCCAAACTTAACTATGAAAGGCAGATTATCTGGGCATGTCTGAAAGCTATGCATAACCTTTGCACTACAAATATCTCATTTCAAAAATGTCATATTCTGCTTATTCAGTAGGGCTTCCATAAGGCTATTTTAAGCACTGTGCTTCTTGCTTCTAGATGAGAACAGAAATTATTAGAGCCTTCATGTTTCGTTTCCCTTGCAGCTTGTTAGAGCTAGATAGTTGCTTGGTAGTAGGATGCTATTAAACATGGAGTGTTCCTGCCCAAGCAGCAGAAACTCCGTGGAGCTCAGATTTGTTGGCAAGGATCATTGTGCCTTCAGTTTATCAACTATGGTTGTTTGGTCAGTTCTAATGCAAAAAAGGAGTCGGTAGCATAGCACCCCGAGCTCCCGCAGCCTCTGCAGCCAGGGCAGAGGACCGTGTAGCAGTTGCTGAGCTGTCTTCTCTCATTGCCTCCAGTCTGCTCAAACTCCTCGCAGACCTGATGATCCCTTGTGTTTGTGTGTGTCTGTAATAGAAGCACTCACAGAGCTTTGTGGTGCACTTTGACATGGCTGATTAAGGGAATTTGAACCTGGCAGGGAGAGAAATAGTCCTCACTTTCATTTCTTCCATTTAGCTGTGGATCGGGCTCTGTGTGCTCTGACGTACGAGAGGCAGTTTCAAGACAAGTTACTGGCAACAGTTGCACCAAGGATGTAGTAATCCATGTTGAAAAGCACTTAATTACTCCATGTTTAGAGCAGGCAACACGGCAGTATGTGTGTCACCAATATGTCAGCATGGTTTGCTTTTCATAGGAGTTTATGTTCCCAGCAGGCACGGAATGCTTTTTCTGCCTGATAAATGTCAAGTACTTAAAGCAATCTTGCCTCTTCCTCTATGGAGACTGCCAAATAATCTCCTTTCATTGACTGGGATCTTGCCAGGGCTTCTGCATTCACGCACATTTATCCCTGCCAAATGTTGGTAACCCAGGAACTGCACAAATACTCCCTGCTCCTTTCATTAGCTTTGCACAGCTCTGTTTGGTTGCAGGATTCATGGTTGGGGTTTTTTGGTGTGTTTTGTTTTGGGGTTATTGGGTTTTTTTCTGTTATTCTGAGCTGGAGCGGTAGCTCATGGTCTATATTCTGTTATCTGGTGTGCTGTAGAGTTCAGCCTTTGCTATGGAGCTGTGTTTCAGAGTCAAAACCTTTTAAAAATAAACATGATAAGTGTTTTGCATCATAGCCTTCTTAAAGCTAATTCAGTTTGCCTCCTGAATGCCCCACTGCAGCTGAGGGGAGTTCCCAGTGGGTGTTGAGCAGTTCCTCTGTTCCTAGTCATGGTAAAAACATTCCTTTGCTCTTTACCCTATACATTTACCTGTGTATTTTCTCAAAGAGGTCTTATAGCACCAAATATTCTTGCTCCATGTAGCATACATGAGGTACCTCTGTACCTCTATAAGGTTTATAAAATATTTAAAGCATTTAGTTTTAAATTTTAGTTTGAAAATTCCAGTCTGTCAAGGAGGGAAAAAGATCTCTGTAACATACCACCTCCTGAAAATAGATGCTTTAATAAAATAAACTGTGACAGAGGAAAAAATGCTTTTAATAGAAAATGGAAAGTAAATCTTTCACCTTGTCATGTTTCACCCTGTGCATCATACAGTGAGACTGGGTCATTTGACCTTTTTGTTGATAATGTCACCAAGATATTTTAGGCTAATGCTACATATCATGCAATGACAGATGAGAATGCTGTGTGTGTCACTGCAGTACTTAATTTCAACCCATGCAAAAATACTTTACAAGACTAAATGGCAGAATGTCAATCATTTTTCCATGACATTTCTCATTTCCTTATGTGTAATGTAATAACTTGTGAATGTTGTATATGCAAACCCCAACACCTAAGGATATGTCTAGACTACGTGGCAGAACCTCATCAGTTGGATAAAAACTGTGAAAATGGAAGGAGGGAAGAGGCAAAATATGCTATTTCTAATAATTTGTTTCAAAATGCAGTACTCTCAACTACTTTAGCTATTTTTTAGGTAAAAGATATCAGTTAACACTGATATCACGAGCCTTGAATGACCTCCAGCACAAGAGCATCTTTTGATTACTTTGTCCATCATTAGCATCTCTCCAGATAAAGAGATGGAAGAGTGCAATATGGCGACAGAGCATGTTCTCAGTGGGACACCCAGGGCTCAGGAGATGTAGAAGACAGCATAGGGACCTGGGGTCTGAGGAAGGCAGAGGAGCGGGGAGTGTTTGTATCTCAGGTATCCATTAAGGATGGTAGCACAATGCACAGGGAACTAAAGACTGCAGGAAGCCTCTGAATACAAAATACACAATTTTCAACTGCAGCAAAGTCTGTAATCCTTTAACCAGTCTAAAGGAGAGTTCAGGTCCTGGGCAACCTCTTCAGAAGTGATCGGGCAGTTTGTGCCAGTCTCATTGACTATCTCTTCATTTTAATGACACAAGTCTGAATAAGATTGCTTTTGCCAGGCTTGTAAATCAGATTAACAGAGGTGTAGAGAGAGGACTGAGATCAAGCTTATGTCAGCAGAATCTATATGAACACATTAGACAAATAACAGACTAAACAGAAAGGAAATAGTGATTTAGCTGAAAGCACAGCAAGAAAAATCTGCTGGTATTGTCAGCTACATCAGGAGTAATATTTTCTGCAAAGCCCGAGTGATTCTGGTAGCCTACATCTCATTCCCAAAAGTCTATCCTAATACTTTCAAGAAAATTAATTTGGGTTAATTAAAAAGACAAATTTAAACTGCATTAGGATATATCCACATAGTGAAAAACTATCAAGCTACCAAATACTCTTTTCTGTGGTAGCTTTTGCATGTCCCTAGCCTGCTGCAAAGTGGAACTCATTAATTGGAACCGTCATGAAAGTATAATATAATTTTTTGAGTTGTGGGTTTTGGGGTTTTTTTAAAGTCCTGGCAAGATTTCTTTTTCTTTTTGCTTTGTTGTACCTTAGTTATATGTTAAGCTTAAACAAATGCTGTTGATGAATGCTTACTTTGTATATGTGCACATGCATACGTTCACAGCTCCTCATTCCTAAACAAAACCGGAATCTTGTTTAACATCTGCCTTCATTGCCATGCCTTGAAAGAATTGAAGAAAGGTTATTTAGCAGATCGAAGCAGATGTGTGACACAGTGCTAAAACTATGTTTGAATCCTCCTCTGATACTGACCAAATCACATTAGTAAGGTGCTGTAATGCAAACGTCTTTTCAGCCTTGAGCCAGCATCCTCGCAGACTGTCAAAATACTTCCTTTCAACTGGCAGAGCAGTGCATCGTTGCTGCCTTTAGTAATATGTTTGAGGCTGTTTCTAAAAGAGATTTTTTAACTCCATGAGCACTGCCTGCTTCATTTAACATTAGATATTTGCTGGCTGTTTTCTGATGGGTCAGCAGAAGGTGTCTGGAAATTTCTCTGAGCACTGAGTTTGGAGTGGTGGATCTGTAGCAGTGAATTGCAGGGAGCAGCAAAGTTTGGTAAGACAGGAAAGCTGCCATTCTAAACTGGCCTGGAGTTTAGGATTTTTTTAATTGCAAAACTTACCAATGAGGTATCAAGGCTTTCAATGCAAGAACTATTTACCCTGTAAGAATATAAATCAGCTTAGTGTATGTAGAAAATTTTGTTTCTGAGTGAGTTTGTTGAGTCTGCTTAGGATAAAAACTGATTTCACCTGAACATTTAATGGGGTATTTTATTAATCCCAACATTTAATGAGATGTTTTATTAACTATTTATGCAAAGTGAACAAAATGCAATTTCCATGAGTTTCTTTATTGTTTAATTCATAAAGGAGAATTTCTAAGAAACCCTTGACCTCTCATTTCAAACAAATTTCATCACAATATTTTGGTTTATAATTGCAAAGACAAAATGATCTATTGTTTCTAGAAGTAACCTGTTTGGGAAGGATCTGAATCTGTGAGGTACTTTATTCCCCCTTTACTTCACTGAAGTCTTCACTAAATCATAGGTTAGAGCCCAGATAAATGATTAGGATTATCCCAACAGCAAATTTTACAGTATTTGTATGTGAGTGTTTTCTTTCTCTGTCAGTGCTGAGGGAATTGTTGTGCTTTATGCAAGAAGTTTACAATAAATAAAAAGGTCTTGATTCATCACTGTGTCACTGTAGAGTTACATCCCTGTCAGTGTGAAAGTCCAGCATCTTAACTGTTCTCTTGCAGCCATAAGGAGCTCATCTCCGTACTTAGTTTTATGTCTTTGGCAACTCTTTGGGTCTTTAAAATCCCACAGTGATATATTTGTAAAGCATAATATTTAAAAATGGAAAGTCCCCTGCCCAAAGAGTTTGGGAGAGAACAGATGTCTCGGAGGTAGGCAACTGCTCACTAGCTACTTAATACTGGACTGTCAGAGCATTCTGGGGTAAGATTAGGAGTGTTTTGAATAGGGTGTTATTTTTATAGTTTTCTACTGATGTAATACCAGAGAAAATGAGCAACAGGCTGGTCCCAGGAAATCCATTCCAGAATTAGGACACTGTAACAGAGATCCTGTGGCTAACAAAGTGTGTTATATACTTCTGATGAATTTATATTTTGTTCTGTTTTCAGTGTCAGCCAAACCAAGACCTCACAGTGATGAATACACAAAGAAGATTCCACCTCCTAAGCCGAAACGAAATCCAAACACTCAGCTAAGCACATCTTTTGATGAAACGTATATCAAAAAGCATGGCCCTATGAAGACAGCACTCACTAGGG
Source organism: Antrostomus carolinensis (assembly GCF_000700745.2). NCBI lineage: Eukaryota > Metazoa > Chordata > Aves > Caprimulgiformes > Caprimulgidae > Antrostomus > Antrostomus carolinensis. The sequence goes on along the minus strand of NW_010307580.1, from coordinate 17,272 downwards.
ATGCCTCTCTATCACAGGTCAGCAGTCCTGCCCCAGACACAGAGGAAGAAGAGCCTGTTTATATTGAAATGGTTGGGAATATCCTCAGAGACTTCAAAAGAGATGAGGATGACCAAAGCGAAGCAGTCTATGAGGAGATGAAATACCCTATATTTGATGATGTAGGCCAAGATTCAAAATGTCAATGTGAATATGACCATCACACTTGTTCTTCTCAGTGTGCTACTCCCACAGTGCCTGACCTAGATTTCACCAAGTCTTCAGTGCCATCTACTCCCAAGGGCTTGCTTTGTGATATACCCCCACCATTTCCAAATCTGCTTTCTCACAGACCTCCACTGCTGGTGTTCCCACCAGCACCAGTGCAATGTTCCCCGAATTCTGATGAGTCTCCTCTAACTCCACTAGAGGTCACAAAGCTTCCCGTTTTAGAAAATGTGTCTTACATCAAACAACAAGCTGGAGCTTCTCCATCATCACTGCCACCTCATACACCAGGCCATCAAAAACTGGAGAAAGACCAGACGGTATCTCATGGAACTAGCACGCCTGGGCACACGTCCTCACCTCCTCATCCTTCTACCTTATACAGAACACAGTCTCCACATGGTTATCCTAAAAGTCACTCTGCCTCACCTTCTCCTGTCAGTATGGGTAGGTCTCTTACTCCCTTAAGCCTCAAAAGACCTCCACCTTATGACTCTGTACATTCAGGAAGTCTCTCAAGAAGCTCTCCATCAGTGCCTCATTCTACAGCCAGAAACACATTGCAAGAAGGAGGAAAGATGGTAAATGCCTCGGTCAGTACCTATGGGTCATCATCTCAGAGCAGTTCCCGTTCTCGGACACCCACCAGTCCTCTGGAAGAACTAACCAGCCTCTTTACCTCTGGACGAAGTCTCCTGAGGAAGTCCTCCAGTGGCAGAAGATCTAAGGAACCTGCAGAAAGTAAGTTCTTGATGTAATTTCTCCTCATTTTTCCTTGTGGAATAATATCTTTCACTGTATTTTACTAAATCAAATGCTTGCAAAAATCGAATAACTCAGAAGTCGGAATTCCTTATGTAAATTTATTGTAATGGGAAGAAAAATGCTTATTGTTAAAATTGCTTTAGTTTTCATATTGTTATATCTCTAAGATTAAAAAAAAACCCCTTGGAGATATAACAAAATATAAAGATATAAAAAAAAGGATTTTATTTTTTAAAATATGCATACTGCACAAGTACAATTCATGGCTTGTTCTTTCAAAATGAGTCAGTTTTCATGAACTTTTCCACATCTGTAAGGGTTGCATGTGAGTTGGGATCTTTCCACCACATCACATCTTTCCTTTCTTGATGGATGCTAAGACAAAGTAATTGTCCAAGCAGCAAAATAATATAAATATATATAAATAATATAAAGCTAGCAAAATAACCAGACAATAGTTGGATTTTGGCAAATATCCACTGATCACCCTTAACTTGACCAGTGACCATGGTGTGTAAGATGACAACCAGAGGTACCAGCTTAAACCATTCATCTCCTTCCCTCTGCCTCCTTCTGTATTGTGCCATGGAGTATCTCTTCCAGCTGTGCTAGTGTAACTGGTTGGGGGGCCATCCTGTGGATTGGTCTGAAAACCAACATGACCTATAACACATTACTCACAGAGAGAAAAGCACAGGAGGAAGTTGTGCAGGAAAACCTTAAGCCAATATTGACTTTTCATATGCTGTATCCTAAAATCATTGTCCCATATGCATTCAGGTTTACACAATGTACACCTTTTTCTGAGCTAGTGAAATACAGAAACTCCTAATGAAATCAGCAGGAGTCTCAGGTGTGAGTGAAAGCAGAACCTGGCACCAGTATTTCTGTTACAAAAACGTTCCTGTTCAGTGGTGCCAAAGACGTCCCACAGTGGAAGGTCGCCCTGCCACATTATGCCTATTTGGCAGCTGTAATATGTTACAGACCATGTGATGGACCGTGCTGATTTATACCTGATAAGGGAGGGTGTTCTGGCTTCCAGGATACCATATGGCTACAGAAGAGAGCTGAATTCTGTACTGCCTTTCTGGGTGTGTTTGTGTCGCTCTGTTACATTACTCATTGCAGCGTGGTCACGTCACTTTGGGCCACACTCAGGGGGGCTCAGAAAAACACCCCATCTGGTTTATCGTGGACAGAGGTTGCTTGCCCATGGTTAAGTTGGGTGAATAAGTATGGACAAGCTTGGTGAAAATGGTTTGCGTTGGCACACAAAGCATTCCTGTTTTTTTTTTTAGGGACTCCATTGCCCCAACTTCAGCAGTTTTATTCTTATTTATCTCTGTGCAAATCAGGAATAATGACTCTGAAATCAGAAGGTGGAGGTGAGAATGGAGTTAGCAGGATACTGAGGATACAAGTTGGTGCAGCAGTTTGCTTAATTTGGCTTTAATATTTTTGTGGCCTGCAATCATAAATAGCCAGATGAAAGCCTTAGCTCCATAACTCAGGATTCCACTAAGTGATCACAGTAATAAAAATACAGTAACACCAGATTTGTGTGCTGGATGGAAGCAAGTTTGTACCTAAAAGGCAAGACAATTCTTTTAATTGGGAACAATTAGGAAGGATGTGATGTGACATTTATAAATAATTGCAGTGAAGTGGTAGGGAGATTTTGGCAAAGTGCAGACAATATTGAACATTATGAAACGTGCTTTTTATTAATAAGTGAGCAGAAATCCCTTGTAAAGCTCATGCTACACCCGATCTAGCTGGTGAGCCTTGTAAATTGGATGGTTTCACGCTCACTGATGAAGGCAGAAGTTTCAGCTTTGGAACCTATGGAAATTCCAATTCCTGCAGCAAATGTGGCAAGTCCTGGGAAACTTCAGCAAATCTGTGCTGCTCTCTTGTACTTACTTCCAGAAGGACATTCTCTGTATTCCACTTGACTGAAATTGAATGCAGACCTTTCAAGGGACTTTTCACTGATAAATTTAAAACAAACCTTGCCCTGTAGATCTGTACTGAGAACAGTTTTCTTCTTGGTCTCTCAAGGAATATTCTACTTGCTCCTTAGGAAGTAGAAATGTGCTCCTTATTGGTCACAAATGGTAAGACAAGAGAGATATGAAATAGAAACTGTGTTCATTTAGTTTAAGGACAAAACATTTGTGTTATAAATAGACACCACTGGTGAAGAGACTCTGGAGTGCAGCTGTGTTGAGTAAATGAACAGACTGCCCATCTAATCTGATTGTAATTTGTCTGGTATTTACAGTAGGACTTAATCCTGTGGGATTACTGCACTGAGCAAGAACCAGGTTTGTGCTCAGATATTACAGAGGCAGAAGACACTCTAAGATTTATAGAAAGCATATGCAGGTCTAGCATTTTATGTCTCACAATTCTACATTAAAATGATCCACCATAAAGAACCTAAATTGTGGGATTTGAACATAGAATCTGACCAGACTGTCATGTTTACATGCTGTGATTATACATAGTGGTAGATAGTGTAGACTGAGCTAAGCATACGGTCTGTTAAAGAAATCTTGCTCCTGCAAATCACAGTGGAAGCCTAAGGCACTCATACGGTTCTTGGGGGTTTTTTAAGCTATGGAAGAGCAAAAGCATAGCATAGGACTAACTGGGACTGCCATGGTTTTGTAGTTGTGACTCCAGTGTAATTTGCTCTCAGCCTACAGAAAGATTTCCAGAATCTAGAGGATAATAAACACACAAAAAAAGAAGTTACATGACTCTCTTATGAAATCATGCTAGGAAACTAAGAATATTTGCTTCTAAAATATAAAATTATGCTGAGCACATCTCAAGCAACTTTCTCGTTGAATCCTCCAAGACTCAGCCCTCTGTGACTTATCTGAACCTCTCACTACCATATGCTAGTCAAATAAAAAAATAGCACAAAACTAAATTTTATATTCAGCTGAATGTATTTGGAAAATATTGCAGCAGTTACAGAGAAAATTCTCTCTCATCTTTACTGTTATTACTGCAAATGACTTTGTGGAAATTTGGCATCTGAATCCAAACTCAGAATGTATTCACTGGCTTTTAATTAGTGGCATTTTGAAATCATAGAAGGGGTTGGTTTTTTTTTTGAGGAGGGGGACTGCACAATCCAGTCAACAGCTTTAATATACAAGCAAAGCTGCCCTTGTAGCCATTCTGTATTATTTTCTTTGCTCTTTTGCTATTTTTCCTTTTTTTATCTCCCTCCATTTTATTCCTGTAGAGTTCACTGGAATTGCATTAGTGGGAAATTAGGATAAATCAGTGATACTAAGGAGACTGTCACCTCAGGGCCACGTTTTCTGAGGATATGAGCTTCCGTTGAAGCCCCAGCCATGTTGCTCGGTGCAGTCAGCATGCACCAGCTGCCGCTGTGGTGTGTGTATCTGGATTTTATAAGCAGCTCACTTATTGTCCTGTGTTCTTCTAAAAATCCTGTGTGCTGTTAGCATCTTAAATATGCATTATGGCACAATTATGAAGGTGAGGAGGAAACAAAGAAAAATTAATTGAAAGTTCAAATTAGAAATTAAAAAAATGGTGGAAGATGATCACAAGGAAAGGCAGGAAGATGAAGAGAACCCCTACGGAAAACTGAAGAAAGATGTAGAGCATGAAAAACGTGGAAGAGTTGGAAAGATAGACATTATTGCCAGTGACTGTTCTTTAACCCTTCCTGCTTCTGCGTGGGGTAACGTGGTAGCATGCCCTAACAGTTGGCAGACCCCTGTGAAATACAATGGCAGTCTCAGAGGTTAGAGGGAAACTATAGGGTTCCAACGCTGCCTTGTGTCCTTGGGCTGCTGCTGCGTGTCCTTTTCTAATGCATTTGGAAGGTGTTTAAGTAAGACTGCTCAATCCAGCTGTGTTGAATGACACATTCCCTTTGCTTTTAGCATATATACTGACTGACTGTGTTACCATGTCCTTCAGTAAAGAGGGAATTATGAAGTGAGAGAGGGAGGGAATAGCCTTCAGATTTTCTGGAGCTGTATTTGCTGCCTCTGTCTTTTCTGCACCATAGAAACAGGCTGCACTCTGTGAAAATAGAGAACTGCAGTAATGTGCCTATAGGCATACCCACATCCTAAAAAGCAAAACACAGAACCTGCTGGTGTGCATCTGAACGGCACTCACTTCAAGACAGTACATTTTTTCTGGGTGAAATGGTGCTGTATAAACCCTTGCCAGAACCAGCCTTTTCTGTTTGTGTATTGGCTGTTTCCATTTGTGAAAGCTTCACTTTCCTCGTAACATCCTGGGAACATCACGCCTGTTTTGAGCAAGTGCTGCAAACGTTCATCCTAAGGCAGTGCTCAGCGTACCAGTTACCTGTGCTGCTGGCCCTGACTCCGTGCCAGAGGCGTGAGATCAGGACACGCGATGCACAGCAGCTCAAAGCTCTCTGCCTTAGCTGCTCTGCTGGGCTTCCTAGCAGCTTCAGCTTTTGCTACGGAGAGTTTTGCTCTTCAGCTTCTAGCCACATACAGGGAGGAAATTTGTGAATGTGCTACTTTGAAAATTCAGTTAAAGTGATTGAAAATTTGGATAATTATTAATGTTTCCTGTTGCTGGCTGGTACTCACTGCATTAGGAATCTAAAACATTTTATTATAAGCTGTCAAATAGTGTGTAAAGGAGCGGAGGGGTGCAGAAGTGGCTCAACTTATTAAAAAGGAGCTCATGCTGATTTCAGGCAGCTGAGACTCTCCCATGAAGAAATCAGGGAGTGGAAATTTTTACTTTTTTTTTTTTAATGCTGATGCTTTCAAGGGAGCTAGAAAGCAGCTTTGAGTTCCATGTTCAATAGAACATAATGTTGGAAAAGAGAGTTTGGGAAATGAGTCAAGTGAAATCTCACCCCACGTGGGTCTGTTTGGTTGTTTAACTTCCACTTCTATGCATTAAACACAGAATGAGGGATGTAGACAGGGCAGGATTTCAGCTTATGTATTTTTCTAATGGAGTTAGGATGAAATATGCTGGCCTAAGGAAGGTGGACTTGGTATGCCACTGAACTGTGCATACCTTCTTATTTGGATACCTGCTCAGCCTCTGGTATTTTGAAGAGGAACAGCTTGCCTGCAAGACTAGGCTGGCCATAAAAAGAATTATACCACTGCTCACTTCTGTATAGCTGAGAGTCAGTATCAGAGACTGAAATTTGGAAGCCTGTGTTATTTCTAAACTCTAGGTTAATATATTTTCTGTAGTTTTATATAAAGGGGTGTCAACCTAATTCCCCAGCCCTTTTCTGCATTGTAGCAATTGGTTGTGTGCAGTATGAATGCTGCGTTCAGTCTATTAAGATAGCTACAGCTTTACGGAAATAATGCTGCATAACTGAGGTTACTCCAGAGTGATGCTGTACCTTTAAGCCAGAGGTGCATTGGCTTCTCTGTCACAGGTGAAGCAGCTGTTTCACTAGAAGTTAGATTTTCTAGTCTGATGAGCGATGATATATATGAGATTAGACCAGGTGATCACAGCAGTCACGTCTCGTTTGACAGTCCTGAAAGTAGATCTGAAAGAAAAGACTTAAGAGGACGGAGCAGGGGGAAGTGCCAGAGGAAAAGGAATAGAGGGTAAGAGAACACCAGCTTTGAAGAGAATGACACTTGTTCGCTACTAGAAGGATATGGTCTTATCACAGTTAATTGCATTTAGTTAAAGCCTGAAGAAGGCTCTGTCCTTGCCCATCAATTGCCATTTATCAAGACAGAAGCAAGCTAAGGAGTTGCAGCATTAAAAGTACTTTCTTCAAGTGCTCACTTGTGAGTGCATATTCAGAGCAAGAGTTGTATACACCTGCACGCACAAAGGTCATGAGCTGTCTGGTCTGTTGGTGTCAGTTAGGTCTCTAAAACTCTGTCCTTCACTAAGGGATGTGCATATTGGGGTGAGCATGCAATCTTATGAGACAGAACTGAAAATGACTGAAATGTAGACGTGGGGATGAGCAGATGTGGTCAGCATCCTCCAGGAACCAAGCTTATGGGAAAAAACAAGATTCATTTTGCAGTTGAGTGGCTTTGAGTGCTGCTTCAGCCATACCTGTTGTTGTCCTTCACCAGTAATGCTTAGATCCTCTAGCAAAAAGAGATGGGCACGGGACTAAATATTTTCATCCAGATCAGCCAGCGTGGCCAGCTGAAGCTTCTTGTTGAAGCTGACACGTGTTCCCCAATTATCAATCACAGGAAATAATTGGAAAGAAAAATCGTGACGTGGCAGTAAGGTCATTCAGCTAAGTCTGCAAAAGGCAGGAAACATTTCACCTAGTTTTACTCTTTTTTTTCTGAGAAGCAAAGGTACAAAGAAGGAAAGGATGGTCCATGTGAAAGGATGCACGGCAGCTCGCAGGTCCCTAGCTGCTAATCCCCTGCCATAGCTACGCCATCGCTGCCCCATTTTGTGTTGCGTGCCAGTAAGTCAGTTCTTTCTCAGCACCAAGGAATCGTGCCAGGTTTGAGGACTTGTTTTGAATGGATAAATCAGCAGGTACCTATTCCTTGATTGAAATGCACACTATGTCATTTGTTGTCTTGCTGCTTTCACACAAAAGCAAGTAAGCCTATTTTAAGGGCATCTATTTGCTCAAGTCACTAATGGGTGGGGTGTCCCCTCCATTTTTAAGATGAAGGAATGTCTTTGTTACATGCAGCTATTAAAATAGAAAACATGCATTTTGAGATGATATGCAATGGTTTTGCTAATTGGTACTATGACATTGTCTCCTCTTCTAATTCAGCAATTTAGGCTCATCAGAAAATCAGGTCCTTCTGGGACTGTGCCGGTATACAGAAGCATTGAAGAAGACATAATTTCATAAATAATAGCTCAGGTTTTTCTAGAAACAGCTGCTCTTTCTGATTGATGTATGCGGATTTATTTATTCCTTCTGTTTATATTACTTGACTGCTTCATAGAGTTTCTGGTTAGCAATTTAATCAACATTTCTTTTTATGAAGAAGACATAAACTTGTAAGGGGTAAAAAAAGAAAAATTAGTAGAGAAAAAGTTATTATCTCTTTGTTAGATTTCAAGTAAATACCGGTTTCAGGTAAAGGACTGAAAAAGACATTTTCTCTGTAGGTTTAATGTACAGGAAGATGTGAGTTGTCTGAAAGTTGTTAAAAATAAAGGGAAAAAAAATGCTTTAAATTAATTTACCAGCACCTGCTTCACTGTATTGTGAATAAGCAAAGCAACACATGCTGCACTTAGGGACATGGATAATGATAATAGATTCTGAGTTTTAAGTGCCATTGATTTTTTTTTTCTTTTTTTCTTTTTCTTTTTTTTTTCCCCCCTTACCCTGAACAGAGCTTTCTAAGCCAGAGAACTATCTTGACCTTTAGGCCAAATCCTCAGCACTTATAAATCACTGCTTCTTATTTGAAATCTGGAGAGCTACTCCAGTTTACACCATCTGTGTCTCTGGCTTCAAGAAAATAAATGTGTCCTTTGTGACTGGAACAGCTTGTATTCAAAATGCTGTAGTCATACAGCAGGATGGTGAATTGGAGAGTTTATTGTCTCTTTGTTTCAAACAGGACCACACAATTTACGACTAATTTATGGATACTCAGTAATAATGGCAAGAAATGCTTAATCTGGTGATGTTTTCCATAAGGATGTATTACCTTCAACAAAACTGCTAAATACAATTTCTTAATATTTTTCACTGTGTTTTTTTAGAGCAGGGTGTTAGCAGTGTAGGGTATCAGGATCCTCCTTTTGTGAAAGAACTAAGGAAAAAAAAAAGAGAATAGGAATCAAACTATTTTGATTTAAAGGAATGGTGTAGTTTTATTTATGTAGCCTCTACTCAGGAGGTTGGTGCAGCTGCATTGAAAGAAGCAGCCAGCCCGGCGGTGCCAGGGGTTTGAGAGGACATGCCCAGAGCTTGGAGGGTGGCAGCTGTGGCATCCAGGGTGGCTGTTGCAACCCCACGCTCTCGTTGGTGTCCTCCTCCCTGGGCTTTCTGGATTGGATAGGGAGCCATGCTTTATTTCTGTCTGCTAGATCAGTGAATGGTTGTATTGAACATAGACATGGTTAAACTATGTATAACCTATACATGTATAACCTATAGACTTGCTAGGGGATTGTCTGATTATCTCTAACCTGGTGTCAAATGGAGATTATTTATTTTTATTACTTATATTTATTGAACCCATTGCTGGAGGAAATGTCTGGCATCAGCTTTGGTTTTGTAGAGTAGGACTGAAATCGTATGTAGAGTATGTTACTGAAATCGTATCATGTGTTGCAGCAATTGAAGGCTTAGCAGTTTTAAGCAGGATGTGCAGTTCAGATGTGAAAAAGATACCTGTGCATGTTATCTTTACAAAAGGGAGAAAGGAAGTTCATGAGAGTGTAGATCAAACCAGAGGCCGGGGACTGCAGTGCATCTTTTAGTGGGTCGGCTTGGCTGCCTGGCTGAAGTGATGACTTTCAGGGTGGGACCAGCTAGTGCTCCTGCCTTTGGCTTTGGCTCCTTTTTCAAGGCAGCTGCTAGATCTTTCAGAACTTGTCTTTATAACTGAGTGCTGGACCCTGAACTGCACTTTTTCTAAGCTAGGAATCACATTTTCTTTGCATTAGTATACAAGTGCATTTTTGTTTGTTAGATAATAAGTAAAATCAGAGACCGTTAGTAGGAAGGCCTAAATTTATTGTGTGTGAAAAAAGTTTTGCAAACAAAAATCAATCTTTTTTTCAGAAACTGGAATATATACATCACAGCTAGAGGAGCTGCTTGAGATCACTGTTAAATGCAAGTCTGCATGCCAGCTTATGATCTGAAACCTGGTTTCATGATCTCTTGAGCTGCTGTCAATGCATCTGTACAAGAGGCAGTTTAATTAAATGACTTACCCATATTTGCAGTGACACAGCTCTAGCTGTAGAAGCTGTGCGATTTAAAGAGAATATGGTGGGAACTTTGAGAAGGAATAAAAGAAAGAACAAGGTTTCCTCCCTCATTTCTAAAATCCTCCAATACTGATTGCTGTTTTTCCTCTTGCTATTTCTTAAAATGCCTTTACCTTACTGACCTGTGTAACAGAGACTGACAATTTCTTGGGCTAAGTGGTTTATATATAAATTAAAAAAAAAAACAAACCTCAAAACATACTGCTTCTGGCATGTCTGATTTGATTCCTGGGCGAGTGAGCTCAATTCTTAAACCCCATCATTAAAGGCCCAATCCAAAGGTCCTTAAAGTAAGAGATAAGATATATTTCAGGGGATCCCATTATAAATTATGGCAAGAGGAGTCCTCTCCTTGTCTTAGACTGCTGTTCCTTGCAAAACCACTCTGCAAACCAAGGCACTTAGGTATCCAGAATAATATGAAGAGTAAGGAAAAAGTGATTGACTGCATGGTATGCTACATATTTTTGTCAGTGTATTATCTAATCTACGCATAATATTCTGAGTAAAAGTTTCAGACTTTTAAGTGAGAAAAGGTAGATATGCTTCTCCTTAAGTTTTCTCTGGGCCTACCAGGAGTGTATCAGTAACAAGAGAAATCAAAGAGTTAGAAATAGCTTTATTTGGGCTATACATGTAACATTGATTCAAATATTGAACTGTGAAACTGTAGGGGTGTACAAACATGCTAGGTATAGATAAGGTGAGAAGTACAGGAACATTGAGGAAATAATTGTCAAGATAATAATGCATATTAAAAAATTAGGTTCATTTACATTTGATTTGATGTGAAGGTTCAGATTACTTTTACTCCTCTGAACGGAATTACCCATCCCTAATAATTATTTTTTTTTTGTTAAAACAGTAACATGCAATTATCATGTTATCTGGCATTTAAGAATGAGTAAGGAGAACTATTGTTCTTGTAACTACTCATCTGAAAAAGAGAAGCTGCGTGTTCAATTTTGCTGGAGATGGAAATTATTTTTGTGTGTGACTTTCATTCGTAAATCAAAAAGTGCCTTCTTCCAGGAAATCTATAGCCATTTTACTGCTTGGGCAGTGTTTGCATAATTTACATTTAACTTACCTGTGCTGTAACACATACGGAGACTCTTGTGCCAGTCACCCTAGCTGCTCTGCACACTTGTGAAAGCAATAATAGTAACATCTTATAAGCACAGGCGTCGGCTGGAGCTGTATAAGGCCATCTGCAATTCTACTTATTTCCTCAGGATCTGAAGTCTGTGCTGCCATGGCTTAACAGTTGCTTAGCTAGCAAAAGTAAAACCAGGTCACAAAATGAAACCTCTAATTAGAAAGTGGTGAAGGCCTAAAATGATTGACTCTCTTAAAAGGCATAGAAAGACAGAATGACATACGGGTTTCATTCTGTAATCAGGAGAAACCTCAAGTGTTAACTTGCGGAGCAAATAGTGCCTGGGACCCTGACCCAGCTAGGCTTGGCATGGAGGCTGCATAGTGCACGCTTGTGCCTGGCTTTGTAGAACTGAGAGCAAAATTCAGGTAGAGCCAATGTTAAGACAACATGAGGATTCCCTTTTACTGGTAATGTATTGTGGCAGGAGAGCTGTACAACTGGGACACTTGTTCTAATAATGAAAGGCAAATTTTCTCATTTATTAATGGAGTCAATAAAGAGAAAAGCATTCATAAAAATGTTTTTCATAAAGGTAGTTAAAGTACAGATAAAATAGCCAGGAAATAATTTTCATTCCAACTTTCTAATTGATTTTTTTATATGAAAATATGAAAGTGAGGGTTTCTGTCCCTCATTTTCACACCCAGTGCCTATTACTATCTCTGCATTTTTCTGACTAACAACAGCTTCTCATTTACTGCTAAATCTAGATGAAAGCATAGGCTTTAGAAGAAATTAAAGTGGTCAAACAATGGAAAAACTCTGCATTCAAACTGCTAACATAGTTCAAAGGCTGGTTTTCAGCAGAAAACTTGACCAAAAAAATGTTGACAGGTTTAATATAGTCAGCATTTCTGTGAAAGATTGATATTTTTCAAGTGAAGCTTTGAAACTTAAGGTCATGAACTTTCTATGAAAACATTTTTTCTTAAAGTATCTGTATATTTTAGCTTTTTTGGCTCACCCTTCCCTTCTGATGTCTTGCCATACTATGCTAGGACACGTTCAGTGCCCATCAAACTGTCATTTCCTCATCCAAACAGGAAGGCTGTATATTTAAGAACCCGAATAACAGAATGAGCATGCAGTGAAATGAACAGGGTTGGGAAGGAAAGTAATTAAGTAAAAGTAGGCACCATCTTCTCTTCAAATCGAATGCTGGTAACAGTTAGGCAACCTTTTCCAGTCACTGATTTCCACAGTTTAGTTGCGTGTTTCATCTATGATGGCAGTATATGCTTGTGTTGCTTATGCATGTCGCTAAGTAGTCCAAGGTTTGTGTCAGTGATACCAACAGGGGAAGGCCATGGAGAGAAGAAAGTTTCACAAGACAGCCACATTCAAAGTTTTCAAACTAGTCATCTACCTTCTTCTCCTACTTAAATCCTATTTGCTGCAAACAGACACAGACCATGTATGCACTCATCTATGGGTATGAAAATTATGTGCACACATTTAGGTGTTGGACTGAAATGCCAGCCTGGATTATCAGCAGGAGACCTTGGTGCACAGACTACATAAGAGAAATGTTTGCAGCTTTCCAATATCGGCTATACTACATGTTCCTATGAAGCAGCAGAGCTGGCAAGACCCAAGCAGCAACTGGTGGAAGGAAGATCTTTGCTCTGTTGAAGTCAATGGCAAAATTTCCTTTGACTTGCTCTACTTAGGTTTTTGCCCAAGAAGGCACTGGGGAACACAGAGGTTTCTGTTGATGCTCTCCTAAGTGCAAGTTTCCAGTTCCTAACATCACCAGCTCTGAAAGGAAAATAAAAGAAAGATATACAGTGAATATCAGAGAAATAAAGTGTTCTGCTTAATTATGTAATTGTGAGTGGTCTGAGGTAAATAGCAAACCTATTAATAGAGTGCTAAAAAACCATCCTTTCCAAGAATGCTGTTTGATTTAATGATGAGAGTCCCAAGGCATTGCTTTTTATTTGCTTTGGTAATACACCTGTACAACAATGCTTGTCTTCCAGATGTGGACTTTTCAGTCAAAAGATCAGGCTATGAGGTGATCTGCAGCAGAATAGGCACACTTGAATGATCAAGCTCAATATTAAAAGATATCATTAAGAAATAATGATGGCCCTGTTAGAAAGAGGACATATTATATTGTCATCACTTCTATAATATATGCCAAAATATAATAATCTTGGATCAAAAGGCTCTCCTCATGTAAGACTAAAACCAGGTTTTCCTGTATTTCAGTCTATCATCAATATACAAGAGGATTTTTCCGCTTACTCTAGGACATCAAACAATGTTAAATATATGTCTTACCATGCAGAACCTTTGAAACTTCATCTTCTAGGTGACTGATAGTGCCAGCTGAAGTTTATTGAAATTAAGAATTGAAGATTATCTTCTCTTCTGTTCTATTTTTTCAACCAGATTATAACACTCATAATTTTAATCAATTTTTTTATTCTAAAGGTTTGGATGATATTTTGGTATAAATCTGTATCTTCTTTTGTTAGTCTTCAATTAATTGCAGTGTGGACTTTTTGTTTTCCTATCTTGTTCTCCTAGCCAGGATTGCCCATTCAGCAGCTTTGACATAGCCACAGAAAATCAACCAAAAGCATTTTTTCAGCAATCCCTCTTTCCCCTCCCTTTGCTGTCTGTAGCAGGCAGAGCTGATCTTTGCAGGTCTGTAGCAGGCAGATGTGATCTCCACTGGATTTCATTGTATAAAACAAACCCTGCACTGCTCACAGTGCTCAGTGAACACTGAGAAGCGTTTCAGCCATGTCTCCTTAAATGCTAGATAGTTTGTGAGACTCTTTCAGGCTTTATTGATTTTGCATGGAACTAGGTCAGAGCTGCTTTTAATTGAACAAGCTGGCTGCTGCAACTCTCACTTAACTGTAAAAAAGGGGTATTAAAAATTGATATGCAAAGCAAACTTCTGCTTAATTAGCAAGCAGATGAAGTCAGAATAGACAAACCACCATAGTTAATAAAGATGAGGAAATGGCTTTCACTGACAGGATAATATACTCCTATTTTTTGGAAAAAATGGCTTAAGCACTGGGCATTATCCATGTTTCGTGCATGTGGCATTAATAGCCTATTAGTTTTCTTTGGGAGAAGTTGGGATAAATTTACAACTGTGCAGATCAGAAAACCACCACACATCAAGAAAGCCATTAAAAGGCAGCTCTAATTTTTAAATGTGTAATGAAGGTAAATAAAAATCCCTGGTGTCCAGAAAGAAGAAACTGTGGGATTCTCTTGAGGACTCAGTATTGCTCTACATGGGATGTCTGTGGAAGCAGTTGGTCTGTAGCAGGGGAGCACATGCTGCTGTCGTGCTGGCAGTGTTACATGGGACATGGGTGGAGCTGTGCCTGGCCTTCCCCCTGGTCAGGACCCAGGTTAGACATGGCTCGCTGAGCGGGGCTGCTGCCAGCTTGGCAGCTCTCTGCCCCAGGTGTGGGGGTAGGAGCTGAAGCCTGGGACATGTCTCTGGTAGCTCTGATTGTCACGCACCCATGCTGGCTGTGGTCTAACCCTGCATCTCCACCCCTGCTGATGGCCAGGTGTGCCCTTGCTGATGCTCTGCACTCCTGCTCCCTTGGCCAGGTCCGTGCCTGCCTTGCGGCTGTACGAGGCCAGGCCTGGCATATCAGGGCTGGAGGAGATCAGGAGTTCTGATCCACATCCAGACCCCATCCCAAGTGACTTACCTTGCTTTACACCTGTATGCCTATGCTGAATTTTAGACCCTGTGAGTAGTACCATTTACTTCCCACAGTATGTGAGTTCTGCCTAGAGTGATGTATTATTTATCTAGGTCTATAACAAATGTAGAAAAAAGAGTAAATGAATAATGCATGGAGGATTAGCTTACACATTTCAGCTCACAGCTGAGAGAGATGGCAGAGAGCACCCCTCATTATAAGTTCCTTAAGACAATTGCTTTTCTTTCTTCCCCCAAAAACCCCAAGCTCTAATGAAGGTTCTGCTGTTTATCACTTAGCATTACACTAAGAAGCCACCAGGACCTGAAATTAATTTCTGCTTAAGAGCAGAGTGGCAGACCGGCCACAGAGTATATATTCATTTGAATGATAGCTTTTCAGGTAAGATCTTTTCCATAGCTGTATTTTTCAGTTTGCTGTGGTCCAAGTTACAGCTGATTAAGTCAGTTTGTTTCTGAGCATTTATGAATTTTCCAGTGCCACAGCTCATGTGCCAGCCTTGCCTAGTGTGCAGCTATTAGGGGACCTTTCATAGAGGGGAAATTATACATGTCAATTATTTGTAAAATATGTTCTCTCTAGGAGATTTTAAGCACCATCTTATTCTTGAAATGGAAAAGCCAGAGACTCAGGTGAAGTAAATAAGAAAAATGCATATCTTTGAACGTAGAAATACGATGACACCTGGAAGTGCTTGAAACATTTGAATGCCTTTATGGCGGTTCAACCAACTGTATCCATAAATATTTAAAGCAGTGAATTATTTCTTGAAATTTACATTTTTATGTACTATTTTGGCTTACGAATTATTGAACAATGAAGATGCTTTCCATAATAATTTCAGCTTTCAAAATACAGCACTTGACTGTGAAAAGATTTGCCTGTGGCCATCATACGATTCAGTGAACTCCCAGAATAACACTGAGCTTCAATATCCCCTAACTCCAAATTAAGGTTTTTAACAGTATGAAGTTACTTAGATCCCATCTGTGTTTTTGCACTTCTCAAGAAATAAAAAAAACCCCACACAGTTGTGCAGCAGCTACTTCTACCTTTCAGCAGAATATATATATGTGACTGGTTAGAGTTGATGTTTTCAGTGTGGGATCAATGTGGATAAAGTGGCCATTTAAATCCTGCTCTAGCTTTTATAAAGGGTTACTCTGTTTCAAATACACTGGTTTGATTTTCAGTTGATGATGAGGTCACCACCCCATAGGTAACCGTAGTTGGCAGCTACGCGCGTTTTCTGCTATTCTACCAGTGCCTTGTGCCTGACTGTGGGAGCAAAAACGTGGAGCAACGAATGTGCTTTTGTCAGAGACAGTAATTTGTGCTACTGAGCTTGCTCCATGGAGCTGCATTTGCAGCAGGGAGTAGTTGACAGTATAAAAACATCCAAGTGACTGGGACAGTCACCAAAAAGTCCCAGTAATGCGCCGTGACCTGGGAGCGGAGTGTTTGGCATTTCTGGAGCTGTCACGGGCACATTAGAGGTGAGGTCCTCTCTTTCAGTCAAGCAAGAAACAGCACAGTGGTTTGG
>NW_010307580.1:0-884 GCF_000700745.2 Antrostomus carolinensis | reverse complement strand
CTGACAGTTATTAAGGAAGCTGAAATTACTCCAAAATCTCCCCATATTATTTGAGCAAATATTTGAGCAAAAGTGAGGCATTGATTTTTATTTATTTATTTATTATGTATTCACAAGTGAGCAGGGAAGTAGTATTGCAGAAAATTATATAAAACACTGACGTGTTGTTTTTCTGACTGTGTGTCAATGTTACTGATAGTGATCACCAAATAATAATGATTCAGGCTCTGTGATGGGTTGCATGACATTATAATCTGATTCAATCTGCTTTTCATTTTTAGGATCTATTACTTTTCAGATAAACTGAGAACTGAAAATCCCCAAGAAAGGATAGTGGAATGTAAATTTACGAAGTCTAGACAGCCAGCTGAAAACTGATTTTCTACACCTTATAAAGAAGTAGACTATAAGCCAAATCTTTATTTAGTCTGAATATTTCCACAGTTTCCAGCTGGTTGCAGAGAACTGCTGTACTTTGATTCAGCTGATAATAAACTAAGAATGCACAAATCATTTTTATCAAGCAACAAGTACAAATGCTTCTCTCTTAAGTAAACTGAAGTGGATAAATCCTTAGCTCCGCACTCAACCAGAGTGTTTCCACTGCAACTAAGGGCTAACTGCATGAGTGTGTGAAATTTCAAGGGGTGGTGTTCAAGTAGGGTCAATGAGACATACATGGTGGTTTTCACGAAGGTAATCACAGCATTTCCAGTAGCATAGAGTGACATAGTAAATTAAATCTATTGAATGATGCATTAAGTTAGTGGGGTGCTTGTAGGGCCACATTCTGCCTTTTTTAAAGCGTATTCTATTATTTTGGCTCCTTCTTTGTTTTGCTGGAAAGGAAGAGCTGCAATCATAGAATCATAGAATGGTTTGGG
>NW_010307579.1:45202-45997 GCF_000700745.2 Antrostomus carolinensis | reverse complement strand
AAAAAATAGCTGTAGCATGTCAATTAATATTTCTCTACATATTATTGTGGTGGTTTCACTGGGACTTGGCCAGTGGCCAAACACAGCCACTTGCTCAGGGATAGGGGAGAGAATTGAGGAGTAAGGGTAAGGAGACTTGTAGGCTGAGGTAAGAACAATTTAACAATTGAAATAAAATAAAACTTAAAGTAATAATGATATTAAAATAGTAGTAATAAAATATGAAAATGAGTGATACACAGTGCAACTGCTCACCACCTGCCAACCAAGCCTGGCCCGTTCCCAGATAACGATCTCGAAGGAGCAACAATCCCGAACTGAAAACGCAATCCCGGGAGAGCGAGAGCCCGAGCGAAAGCCAGAGAGAGCAAAAGAGGAAGAGCCCCTCACCAATATACTGGACATGAGGTTGCACGATACTGAATATCCTACTGGTATATTCAAATGCCAGTGTAGCTTATTGATTTAAATATTCCTCACCCCGCTTAAATCTTGCGCTTGTAAATTGACAAAACAAGAAGTCCTTCACTTCCAGTGACAAAAAAGCAAACACTGGTATGTTATCAACGTTTCTCTCATAACAAATCCCAGGCTGAAACCAAAACACATCCCTATTCTAGCTACTAACAAGAAACCCAGCTCTGTCTCAGCTAAAAACCAGAACAATATCCACCCCTTATTCCATACCATTTACGTCATGCTCAGGTTTTCACACTTCGTAATACATTTGACAATTTGTCAGTTGTCTCTAACAGCATATTATATTGAAAGATTGTCGGGGTGGAAAAATGAGTC